>NC_056728.1:562073175-562373175 GCF_019279795.1 Protopterus annectens | reverse complement strand
CTGTTCTTCTGTTTCTAGTAATGTGATAGGTTTCAGTAATTGATTATTTTCTTTTCCATAAACTGTGGAGGATCCCTCCCTCTTACAGATGATTCCATTTGCCTATATGCCAGTCTGTGTTCCTGTCTTTTCTATATAGATTGCTATAGAACTCTTTTAATATTCTTGTAAGTCAGTAACAGATCTCCTCTTGGACAACGCCCTTTAAATATCACCCTTTTTGCTTTCATCTGCCTCAGCCTACCTGCCTGCAGTCTGAATTGTCATAAAATGAGCATTTTAAAGACACCTCCTCTATTCTGTCTCTCTGTCGACAGTTCTCCAAATCCATTGACTCCGGTTCCCCCCAACCATTAAGCTCTACACCCTGTCCTGGAGGTCCTTCAATCTTACTAAATTTGTCCTTTCCCAGCATTTCTTTTCCCTCCATACTTGAGCAACTGCACCCTAAATCTTTTCCTGAAGTCTTTCTTTAATTAAAACTCACTACTGAATTTTTGTCAAGGATCTGTTTTGAAATTGTCTCCCACTGTCATCATCGAGTTTCTTAATCTTATCTTTTTTTTTCTTACCTAAGATGTATCAAGTCTCCAATGTCTGATCACTCTCTCAAATATCAATTCCCCCAGTTTTAGGCCTCCCGTGAGCATGATTGGAGATTAAAGTGGGATATGTTACTGCTTTCTTCAATAACTCTGCATTCTGTTATCAAGTACCATTGAACTAATATTGCAGTTGTACAATATTGGAGAGGGTTTTGTATGTCACTAATTTAGCCCCAGGTGGGTACATTCCTCCATCACTAAAACTATAGTTCTTCATTATTTTCTTAATCTATCCTCTCTTAAAAGCCTGTGCCACCCTGGTCCCCTGACAATTGCTGCAGTCAGTAATCACGTTCAAGTCTCCTCCTAATAGTGTTATTTCTTGCTTAAATTCAGTTTGTTTGCTTCATCCCCATTAATCTATTTTTTGAAGGTAAATAAAAGTCCCCATTGTCAGTTTCTTATCCTCCCAGTTGCCTTTCAATAAATACGAACCTTCCATACGTACCTGTTTTGCCTCATCTACTCTAACAAGTGTTCCCTTTGTAATTAAAATAAACACTCCCATTCTCCTTCCTTCAATTGCCTCCACACCATACCCTTCCCTAAATTCCCTCTTTACTATTCCTTCATGTTCAGCTTTGAGCAACTGAGTCTGTTTCAAAAATGTTATATTTGTCTCATTTCCTACCACAGTCTGTAAAACCTGCTGTCTTTTCTATGTCTCCACTAACACATTCACATTCCAGGTTGTTAATTTTAATTCCCTAACCGTCTCTTTTCAAACTGTTTTTCCCTTCTCGATGGTTACCACTTTGTTGCCTATTTTTACTGTCTAACCTGCATATTCCATGGATTCTGAGGGCAATGTTTTAGTAAACTGCAGCCCTAAATATGTCATTTTGTCTGGTTCCTCCAAGAATGGAAATCTTTTCGCAAGGTGGGAAGATGGTTCAGAATTTACCCTAACCAGCTGAGGTTTTTGCTGTGTTTATCTTTACACTGATAGAACTCCAGAACTCCAGAGTTCTCTAGTTTCTGGAATTATCCTGGCAGTTCCCTTTATGGTTCTCCCAAATATATCAACAAGTTATCAACTTAAAGGGATATTTTATAATCGGTTCTACCTACTCCATAACATGCCCGTAGAGACACTCAAAGTTTAATGACCAGTGGCTCCAAGTATATAGCAAATAAGAGAGAAGATAGTAGGCAGCCCCCCCCTCTTGCTCCTTTTTAGTTCAAATGGTTCGGAGAGACCTATGCCCATTTTGATTCTTGCATGTGAGCCAATGTAGATCTTTTCTTGTACTCTCACAAATTCCTGTGGGAAACTCATTACCCTTAGCACTTTGAACAAGTAATCCCTCCTTACCTGATCAAACTCCTTCCCCGCATCCAAGCTGATGATCAGGAGTGGATTACCCGTGATGGAAGAGTGTTACTATATCAGAGGTGTCTTTATAAGATTGTCAGATTTGGTTCTGTTTATAATAAACCCTGTTTGGTCTAAGTGAATCATCGCCAGGAGAAGTTTAGCCAGCCTGTCAGCCAGTATAACCATAAATAATTTGTAGTCATGATTTATGATAAATATAGGTCTTTATGACATTACCAAAACAAGATCCTTTCCTGGTTTAGGGATAACTGTTCTAACAGTTTCCTTCTGGGTGAGGGGGGGGGGGTTCACCTCCTCCTAAAATATGATTAGCAAGTGATGTACAATTGTTCACAAAAAACTTTCATCATTTGTAAATTGTTACTGGAATTCCATCTTAAACCGTGGATTCCCCTTTGCCATTTTTTCCTAAAACTAAGCTTACCATCTCTGCTGAAGCACCAGCTATTAAAAAGCCTGCCTTCTCTGAGGTAAGTCTCAGTAGGGGTTGGTCCAACAGATATGTTTCTTTTCAGTCAAACTCCTCTTCTCATTTGTGTACAGATTAACGGTAATAACATTCAAAGATTTCCAGAACTTCCTCCAGGTTCCCAAGTAAGGTCCATCTCTTTGGATGTCTCACCAGAAAAACTTGCCATTCAACTGTTTGCCTTAATTGTAAGGCTAGATGCCTTTGACTTGCAGGGGTACATTTAGATTCACTCATCTTAAAGAGCTCTCCAAGTTTGCTCTATCTTATAGTCTAAAAGAAGGTCTATATTTTGTCTTATTTCCCACACTTTCTCATTGCTACCTGGCAATTGCCTAATGATTTGTTGCTGATATGTCAACAGCTGCTTCTGTAGGGCGATTAGTTTGCCATTTGTCTCCTTTTTCATAGTTTCCTTGTGGTTAGATGCTGCTTCATTCCTGTCTTGTGTTTATGCCAAGCCCCTCACGTCCCATTATTTACTACCTGGTATAGTCCTCTCCACACTTTGTAATATGTCATCATTCCCTCCTTAAATTTCTCTTATTTGCAAAAAAGGATAAGGTTGGCCCACCAACACCTAGACTGTATTCCTACTTCTAGTTGTATTAGCAGATTCAATAGAGCATGATCTGAGATCAGTACAGGGAATGTCTCCAAGTCTGTAACCCAATTGGACAACTCTCTCATTATGAAAAGCTTTTCAAGAGAATAACTTGTCTCTAGGGGCATGTATAGTCCATATTCCTACATTTCAAATTTCTATGGGCATCCACCATTCCAAACAATGTAAAGTTTAGCTTCCCCAAGGCTGGGAGGGCCTGAAAAAGTCTCATGGAATGATAGTATTTTGTTAAAGTCTCCACCCCATATACCAAAGCCCTCAAAGACGATCCACTCTCTCTCACTAGTCCTGGCACTGCTGTCATACTTTTCCCTGGCAGGGATATGTGTTGTTGATTGAAACAAGCATCCCAGGCAAAAGCCCTTTACTATTAAATATATGTGCTTCTGGTCATTCTTAGATTCCAAAAGCTGGAAAAGGGTTCTTCTTCTAATTAATGTTTATGACTTCACTTCACCTACCTGATTGGCATGAAAAAAAAAAACATTGGGTAAGAACATTTTATCAGGTCAAAATGTTCTCTGTTTGTTAAATGGGTCTTTTGCAGCAACAGAAAAATTGACTTATACATATTTATAAAAGTAAAAAACCTAGATTTTATTTATAACATCTGTCAGGCTGTTAATTGTCCAGCTTGGTTAACATTCCCACTTTCTACATCCCCGCTTCCCTACAGAATATGTCTATTTGTCTGAATATGCAGTAGATCAACCTAGAGCACACCTTTCCCAGAAAGCTTGGAAACTTCACAACATTATAGTAATTTGTCATAGTCAGATTTCCTCTGAAATTCAGGACTACTGTTAAAAGAGATTTAAGAAAAGTTTTAAGTGTAAACCATAACATTTGAACTGTACAACACACACAAAAAAAAATCAGTCTGTAGAGTGTTTTTGTTGGCAGAAATGTTTGATGAAGACAACAGCTAAGCTGCTGCTTTGAGAAAACATGCTTGACTTGACCGCATGACTCCTAGTATCATAAGCCATGCATGCTTTAGCAAATACTCATACATACCTCCTCCCTTTAGAGTGTTCATAGTGCCCTTAATCTAAATTAATATGTGGTATGTCCATTTTGTGTTCTTTCTCAAATATATCTCCAAAAGTGAAGAATATGTGTAGTTGAATCCAGTTTTTATTGGGAATTTTACTGTACCTTCCCTTGCAGCATATTCCAGTTACCCAACCTGGTCATTTAACCATCAAGTCAATGATAAGAGGTCATGCAGCCTGTTTGCTAGCTGTTTCCTAAATACTGGGAACAGGTCCAGAGATCTAGCTATGCAATGATATTGATGCTTAGAAGAAGCAACATCCAACTGAAAGAATTCTGTGACACCTTCTCCTAATTCTGTATTAGATGGCTGATGTAGCTTTGTCGCACCATCTTCTGGTGACATGAAGGAAACCATGCATCCTGGGAGGTTCACTGTCAAAGTGACAGGGTATAATAATTTGAATTTCCATTTGCTGTGGTGACAGGTTGTAATTATAGTCTTTTAGCCCTAATGGTGCAGGAGTAGTTGTGATCCACAAAAATACAAGAGTAGATAACCTTTACTATCTTTCCTGACAACCAAATAGCTTTAAACACTCACTGTTTAACAGCAAATGATTCAAGGTGCACAAGGATGGGTCTGGGGTGTTATGCAGGGCAATGGAGACTACCTATGGCTATGTTTGATAATGGGATTACCAGCTTGAATGTAGAACAGAGTTCTAACAAAACTGACTTTACTACCAGTTTTATTACTTCTTTTTCCATTGATGGTGAAGCCTTATGTGATATTATCATGAAAAACTGGGTAAAGATCAATGAAGACACAACTACGAAGCTTAGAGTAGGAGACTTCCCCAAGGTAGTTTTCAAGAGAGGTTGGACCTTAAAGATGGTTTTGGAGAGACCTAAAGATTTGTATAGTCCAAGTGGTGGTATGTATAAATGTGGGAGATGCACAGGTTGTAAATTTATTGACACCACCAATCGGTTTAACACCAGTAACACTAAGTACACCATCCATGGGAAATATAATTGTGATACCACTGGTGTTGTTCACTTGGCTAGTTGCCAGTTATGTTGTGGTATCTACATAGGAAAAACTGAGAGACATTTGAGGCAGTGCGTTTACAAACACCAGTATGAAATAGCAAAGTCAAATTTAAACAATGCACTGGCCAGGCACACTGTCACAAACCGAGGGCATACCTTTTTATTCTTGGTCATTGAGCAAGTAAAGAAGGATGTAAGGTGTAGTCCTTGGTCATTGAAGTTAGAGGAAAGGGAATGTCTTTGGCAGCTGAAACTCAATGCTTGTGTTCATCCTGGTTTGAACGATCACAGTAATTTAAAATGTATTTTAATCTAAAATCACTTGACAGCTGATTTTTTTTGTACATAAACAATTAATTTTATGTACATCCATACACACACTTCTTTTTTTCTTGCATACGTATGCAGGTATGTTTTATATTGTTCATATATATGTTTTAACATAGACTCCCTTTGAAGGGTTTGTTTTTTACAGTTGATTGTGGCTGTTTTTCATACATGGCTTTGTGTGGATTTATAAATTGGCATATATACATTTAAAACTTATGTAGGCTCAGAGGAAAGGTTGTGATATCATTGTACTAGTTTTATTTAAATTTTAATGAAACAAGTATTCTTTGAAGAAGTTCACACATTTTGTGAATGAAAGTGCTAATGAAATAAATCTTTAAAAGTTCTGCTGGCTTCTTCTTTTTAGCCATCTGGCTTGGATTACAGTTCTGCAGTTTGTTGTGCTTAATTTTTTCTGGTAATTATGTATGACCACAGTGAATAAGGATTTGATAGTCAGGAGGCATGGGGATGTACATATAAGTGCAAAGTAACTAATCTTCATTGTAGACAAATTATCTATATGCCCCACTTTTGTATAATTTCTGCTTTTCATACTATCTTTTTTGTGTATATTACCTGTTTGTACCTGTGCTGAGGCTGAAAATGGGTTAACAAATGCAGTAAAATAAAATAAAAAAATATGCAGAAAATTCCATTGTTATACAGAGTATAATTTTGTTTTCCTTTTTTCCTTTTCAGGTTCTTCTTCTTTTACTGCTGAGTACCTCTGAGGCGTTGTGTAGTAGTGCTGAGTTTGATGTTCCACTATCATCCCCGCTGTTTTCATTGCTGTTTTACCTGCTCTGCCTGGTGCTCTCAGCAGTTCATGTCATTGTGTGCACCTCAGCAGAGAGCTCCTGCTATTTCTGCAAAATATCGTGGTTAATGGCACTTGGAGCTATTATGCTGGTTTCTGCATTGTTCTGTGTTATTTTGTCCACCATTGGAAAGAGATGTGCGTCTTGGCAAAGTCAGACTAAGGTGAGTAGTGTTCATTGATAATATAATGTGCAGTCTGCTTAAAGCTTATTTGTACTATAATTAAAATAGTGTAGCTGCATCACAAAGCTATTTGTGCTGATGCCAGGCCACTCAATTAACTGAGTGTACCAGTCTAATATCCCACAGAAACTAATTACTGTAGATCAGAAAGGCATAAAAATTGCCTGGTCTGAGACAGTGCAGCAGATAAAGCTTGTACCTTTTATATTCTTTGTAACTAATTGTTCTTGCCTGCCTAAAACAACCTTGGCTAATAAATACCCTAGTGTTCATTTCTCATTGATTGCTTTTTTTTTCCCCATTTTTATACAGGGGTATTAGCTACGTCACTTCATCTTTTCATAAAAAGTTTGTTAGTTTCACAGCTATAGTGAAGACTCGAGCAGAAACATGTTTAAAACAATGGAGGTAAATGATGTGAGAAGTCCAGGCTTTGCCTGCAGCTGGTCACACTGTGATAACTGATCTGCTGTGGTAGCTAAAATGTAAATAACACAAAATAAGATAAAAATAAATAAAGAAGGAAAGGTTATCAGAGAACAGAAACAGTCCAAAAGCAAAATATATGTTCATTAAAACAAAGCATATAAATGATGTCATAAGTTAGCATAGGGCAGCTATTGGGCAAAAGCAGTATGTTCACCAAAAAAAGAGGCTAAATGATGTCATGAGTAAACAGAGGTCAGCAATAGTTCAAAATCAGTTTCTTCAGTAAAATAAAGAACACAAATGATGCCATAAATTAGTATAGGCCAGTAATAGTGAAAAAGTAGTATGTTCAGTTGAAACAATCAGCCTAAATGATGTCATAAGTCAGATGAAGCCAGCAATAACGAAAAAAACATGTTTTTCATAAGCACAGCTACATTTCAGTAGTTTGAATTGTAGAGCACTGAATCTTTTCAAGAAAATCCTTTATATGTAATTGGACCTAGGTAATTCTAACCTTTGCAAATTATACCTCATTTTATGATTTTTTTTTGTCTGTGGTTTGGAACATGTATTTTATTCCTGCTAACCTTCATTTACTGTCATTTGAAAGTTCTTGTAAATGCATACTGCTTATATAGTTAATACTGCACACATATAACTGTGACAATTAATCCCCATTTGGTGTTAAGAGATCAGCATTTTCCTCATCTAGTAGCAACCCTTATGGTTTTGTATTATGATTACCACTAATACACAAAACCATAATCTTTTTTACAATAGAATTGTAAAATATTTGGTTGAAGAGTTTCTGAAATATAATTGAAGAAGGGCACGGTTGTCAGCCTATTTAGAATTGACAGTAAGCCTTCTAAAGCCCATGAAGACAGCTGCATTGTGAAATCTTGACTTACTGTAATATGAAATACAGGAATATTAATATATAAATGATGGCCTCCATGACCATTTAACACACACAAAATGTAAAGTCTTCCTACTGTTGCTTTATTAAAATCTGGAGAGGTCATTTAGTTTAGCTGGTTCTTTCTTGCAGTCCTTTTGCCCTTACATTACTACTGATGTAGTATTCTTCCTTTCAGAAATGTAGGTGTTATGAATCTTCAGTAATTTATTGATATGCTTGAATATTGTTTAATGGACAGACCAGCAGAAACTTAAGTAGACATGTTTTCATTGCTGGCTTAAGTTTAATTAGAATCCCTGAGGTGGAGTAATGATGTTTATGCAGTCAACATATGCTACATTTGTCTAAATAAAAAATGTGCAGAATGCTAATTCACAGTATGATTATAACACTGATTTACCTGTACTAGAGCTGTTCTGAGTCTGGGACCTGCGGAAGTATTCCCAGCAGGTTACAAGCAGAGGAAGAACAGGAAGGTACTGATAAGTGACTGCAGGTGTTTTTTTTTTACAAGCTTGGTACAGGGTTTTTTTTTTGCATTATTAACAAACATGTTACATGGCTGTGGTAATTCACCTGTGATACTTCTATCCCCTAACTCATTTTAGTGCCTGGAATCAGTTGTTACTGGCTAACGTTTGAAAAATTGAGTCAGTTAAGTTTTCTGGTAACTGCATCTTAAGACAGAGGCGGGATTTGACTGTAGTGCAGTTTGTAAATGTGACTGTTATAAATTATTTTTATTTCTTTCTTCTATCAGTTAAGACATTTGATGTGTTTTCCTTTGGGGAGTTCAGTCACATTAAATCATTTCTTGTGGAATATGAATTTGAACTTGTAAATTGCAGACCAACAAAGTCAATAATTATAAAGAGCAATGCTAGCACCCATCATTATGAACATTGGCTCTAGGTGATTGTCACTGTTGAAATGACACCCTGACCCCTTGTACAGAAATGGAAAAAAGGGTTGTGGATGGATTATAAAGCCAATTACCAAAATTGACAAACCTGCTAAACATAGTGAATTTAGCCTAGCCACAATTTTGCATGCACTAGGTAAAGTACTTAAAATATCAGTAAACTCCCTGCTTATGGAGTATATATTCATAAACATAAAGTACTATCAAGGCATCTGTGTAGATTTTGGTCAAAAGAAGTACTTAGATCACATTGACATAATCCTCTAAAATGTGAATAAAGTAATTTTAAATTAATCCGTTTTTATCGACCCTACTATAAATTATGATCACATTCTTCACTCCTTCATATTTGATTCATTAATCAGTGCAGAGGTATGTACAAAAGCCTTCCTCTCATCTGAGGATTGTATCTCTAACATGAACCTTAAACTGCAAATAGGCTTCTCTGTTTCACCTGCTTTAAGGATGTCCTTCAATGTTCAGTGTTATTTCCAATATTTTTCTACCACTTTGTCAATAAACTCTAACATGATGACCCAATTTCTAATAATTCTACAGATCTGGCCCTTCCTACAAAATCATTAAAGAACTGGAATTGGATCTCACACAACTTTCACATGGGTTACTGGAGAGTAGACTTCTCTTAAACACACACAAAAAAACAGTGTTTGTTGGAACACACAAAAAACTTTACTTGGTTCTCTGTAGCTGGAGCACAGTTTGTAGTGACTAATAACCTCTAAAAGTAATTAAATATTTCTGGTATGTAGGAATATGGCTAGACCAACATCTTAATTTTCAATACCACATTGAGATCACCATATCAAAAATTAACAAACTTCTGAAGTAACATTTTAGCATCATTGCTTTTGCAGAATAAATAAATTCATACCTAAAGATATAGAATACAGCTCTTTAAAATAAGAAAAACAACATGAATGTCTCCTGTAATAGTCTCCGTTATCTCCTGTCAGACTTTTTTGCATCACTGTGAAGTAGTCTGATTCACCTAGTAATTTTTCTGTCTATCTATCTATCTATCTATCTATCTATCTATCTATCTATCTATCTATCTATCTATCTATCTATCTGTCTATCTGCCTATCTATTCATCTGGTTGTGTATCTGTCTGTATTCTTCATTCCATTCCTTCTTTTTCTGTCACTCTCCCTTGCCTTATTTTCCTTTTTGTTTCTCTTCCCACTTTCTATTTTCACATAATTATCTTACCAATATAAATACTGCACAATTTGCAAATAATGTTTTGCAACAGTAATTTATAAAATGCAGTATTTAACAGAAGACTGTCAGACTTACTGAACAATGTACAGAACCAAACTCTTTGGAAAAGGTCCAGTGGGATCAACGCTCTACTCTGGTTAATACATTAAATAAATAAACATTGTGCTATTGTCCATGCAAAAAATTAAGTTGGATCTCTCTGACTTTGTGCAGGTTATTGTTGTACAGGAAAGGCAAAAGAATTATTACTGAGTGTTGGGAATATCATTACTCACTGAGGGGAATGGGATATATATGGCTGGTAGCTTAGCATTCCACATAACTCATTGGAATCTAACCGATAACTTGAAAACCAGCTTACTGCCACATCATATGCCTGGGAGAAGAAAAAAATTTATACTTTCTTTATTTTGTTTGCAGGCTTTCTGATTATTATTTGTCCCTACTGACATTTCCAAGCTTATGTCCCTTACCCAAAAGTCCCAGCCACCCCTCCTTATCAAGTGCACCTGTCAGGTGTGCAGTGACTAGAGGAAAGTGTTGTTAAAGATGAGATGAAGAAGGGAGATCAGGCTTCTGCTAGGGATCATTTTGAAAAGAGCAGCAGACTTGAGCTGCGTTCAATAGGTAAATGTGGGCTTTGCATTGACACTGGTAAACATCCTCCAGTATGCATATCACGTTCCCTTGTTGTGCTGCTTCTCGATTTTACTAGGGGATGCAAGTCCATTAAATCAAAACCCTCTCCTACCCTCCAGCAGTTCCAAAAGAGGGTAGTTTTCATGAAACTTCATCATTCTGGTGCATGTCTGTTTTGATCTCTAATAGTATAATTTGGTTTCTGAACTTGGGTTATCAGTATTGAAAATGAAACTATAACATCTGTGAAAAATAGTCTTCTTATGCTTATTTTATAAAGCAGTATTGATGATTTGCCATGACTGATGCCTTGGTGAGCTCTACAGATGTCGTTAAAATCAAAACTTTCATATGAATCTTAGCAGTTCTCAAGAAGTATACACTGTTTAAGTCAGGTTTATGTTTACTCATCAAAGATGCCGTTCATTGAACCTCTGATCAAACACAAAACAGTGAACGTTCAATCATTGAACGTCCACTTCAGCGAATATGTGAAACAAGGAAAGTAACTAGTTGGCTAACATTTCCCCATCACACACACCGCACTATTTCAAACCCACCCATGTGGTGGGCTTTGCCCCACATTGCCCCTAACAGTATATACCAACTCCAAGAATGCACTACAGTGGGGAAAAGGGCATGGAAGTAGTTGGCCAGTATCAGGAAATTTGGCCTTTTCCCCACTGTAGTGCGATTTTGCAGTTGGTATATATAGTTAGGGGGGTGTGGGTGGCGAAGCCCTCCAACTGGGTCGGTTTGAAATAGTGTGGTGTGTGTGTGTGACAGGGAAATGTTGGCAAACTACTTACTTTCCCTGTCTCACACATTCTCTGAAGTGAATGTTCGATGAATGAACCTTCGCTGTTTTGTGTTCGATCATCGGAGGTTCGATGAATGTAACCTTTGATGAGTAAACACAGACCCATTTAAGTCTGCATACACAGTGCATGCCTTTCTTAATTAGTAGTGCATTGAGTTATGCATCATTGCTTTGCAGACATTTTTACCATTTTTTTCAGGCAGTGTAGTGTTTTCACGCTAGTACTGTCACATTATTCACATAGTTTGAAATTAGTTTTAAATTGTACAGTGACATCTTTTATATAATAAAGTGCACATTATTATCTAAGTTACAGAGATAAGACTTTTTGAAATTATTGTTTTTTTTAAAGGCTATTACTACAGTTTTCATTGCAGTAGGAGAAATAATTATTACACTGCACTACTATATAATCTCCATTTTATTGTAATTGCTTATGATTACTAATAGATATGGAGGAATGCCAAAAGTTGATTAGGTTAAACTGTAACAATGGAAAACTACCATGATAATATTCAAAGGACTACTGAAGTAACATTTTAGCAATCAGTCAGTAGATTAATTGCTTTAGTGCACTAACAAAAATGACTAACCAGGCTTAAAATGTTTAGCTTGTCTAATCAGTTTCTAAATAAGATATCAGGAATTCCTTATAGGTTAGTATCTTATGGCAGAGTTTTTGAGAATACTTGTTGATAATGGAGAAAGAAAGATATGCATCTGTCCAGAGTACCAAACAGTCTATCATCTTTACCAGATAGCCCGAGGCAGTCAGTCAGCAAAAAGATATTTGGATGCCCTATGTAACATTATGCTTCCCAGAGGTCCATTTTGAATTTTAAAACATTTCTGTCTACTAGACATGAGATAAGGGATTTCATTTCATAGATATTTTCATTATTTCATGACTTTTGAGTTTGTGCTGTACCAATGCAGACTTACTTTGTTTAGTTATCACCTAATGCCATGCAGAGAGAAAGATACAGAGTAACTATAGGGTATGCTTATTCTATACTTTAGGTTCTGGCAAATCAAGAAGGAAGAAAGAAGGGTTAAGGACTAATCTCCCAGGTCGCTAGAAGTCCAATTTGCTATTTACTGATGTAGAAAAGTTTGGAAATGAGGACAATCCCAGAATACATTATGCAAATACCTTCCATCTGCTGTCTGCAACATCGGCAAGGCATCAATGCTCTAGGATATACTGATGTTTACCGGGATGGGGGTCAACAAGTAATGTTGTGTATGTTGCCTTAGAAAAATATACGATGCAAGGATTTGGTTGCTGTTGTAGATGCTATCCAATGTAGGTTACAGAGCTACTTTTGAGGGAGTATGGAATATCTCCTTTGCTGTATTCCTGTGATGCTTTATATAAAGCTTTACTTAATGCTTGTAAAGTGTTATAGGTCTGCGAAAGCACATTACTGCTTATTTTCTCCAGTCTGGTATATCATAACACTCACAGTGATGTAACATGAGTGATGGTGCGCAGAGCCTGCAGGATGGGGTGCAAATATTTTTTTTCATCATCACAAATCAAGTATGTAAATGAATGTCATGAAGAGAAATGCCATTTGAAGTAAAGATCCAAAAATATTGTAACTTTCGAAATATCTTTGATAAGGAGTGTTCCTTGTGGTTACATTATATTACATTTGCATTTGTTTATTAACAGAAACATATATTTAGCCTATCAAATCTCCTTTTTAAGTGTGGTTACTGTCCTGCTTCTCTTCTAGTTCTCTGCTTTTCCTTTCCCATTTGTCTTCAAACATGCCTTCTTGAATGCCTCTATGGATTCCTGTTCTAGCATTTCATTGGGTCTATATTAAAAGACCGAAGAGGTGTTAAGCGAACACCTCTTGGTCGACACGTAATGAGTGAACGCACTAAAGCGAGAATGCTCAAAACAGCGATTTTTTTCCTTGGGAAAGAAATCACTTGGCCATCCCCGTGTGTTCACCCCTTTCCTCACTGTAGTGCGATCTCGGACTTGGTATATTTAGTTAGGGGGCAAAGCCCTCCATGTTTTTATGTTTTAAAGTGTGTGTGTGTGTGTGTGTGTGTGTGTGTGTGTGTGTGTGTGTGTGTTTGTGCTAGCAGTTTCGCTGTTTTGAGCATTCGCGTTTTAGTGCATTCGCTCATTACGTGTCGACCAAGAGGTGTTCGCTGAAACACCTCTTCGGTCTTTTAATATAGACCCCAATTCATTCCATGGGTTCATAACCCTCTCTGTGAAGAAGTTATTGTGCATATCCAAGGTATAATTAGTGTCTGTACTCTGCTGACTGAACCCATCAGCCTATCCTAATGCATTGCTACGGGAAGTTGCTAGTCATATGGTATACCTTCTAGAAGCAGTCTGAGTAAATTATTTACCTAGTGAAGGCTGAACAGCAGCTGTTCAGCTTGATTTTTTTCTCTCATCTTTTTGACACATTCTTATGAACTCATTTAATGTGCTCCCTGCCTTGTCTAGTTTCTAGTGCAGTGAGCTCCAGTTTCTAGAGGCCTTTGTCTTTAGCCTTTCTCCTCAATCCTACACACACTTTAAGTTTATTTCCTGTAAACTGTTGACTGCCAGGTATGAGTCTTCTTCTATAGCCTCCAGAACTGCACATAGTACTCAAAGTATGGCATGGCCATAGCCTGGTGGAGTGGGACCATTTCCATTTTTGCCTCTTTGGTCTGTCCCAAAGACTATACTCCAGCATTCGTTTCACTGCTACTCCGGCCTTTTCAGTCTGATCCTTGAGGTACCATACATGTGTGATCAACACCCCTAAATCTTTTTTGTTTGTTACAATTAGTTCTACTTTCCCAACTAATACTTCACTCTATAGTAAGCCTCAAATGCCATATGTTTGACCACTCATTCAACTTGTATTGGGTTTCCCATAAACTCTTGCTCTTATCCTGTAGTGCTGCACCTATATTTATGTTACCAATCAAAGATACTAATGTCCTTATTTATTTGTAGATATCAGTATGTCTGAAATAAACACACTGAAGAGGACTGGCTGCAGAACGTACTCATATGGTGCTCTACTAGTCACTTCCTTTATTCCTTACTTAATTCCTTTTCACCATAGCTGTCAGTGTTTTGTAGTTGAGCCTTGCAATATTTCAAATCCTCACTCATGATCCTTCCCCAATCCATGCAGTTTTATAGCATTCACTTTCGAAGGACCAAGTCAAACTTTGGTTTAATCCAGACAATCCCTACCAAAATTCCATTGTCGAGTTCTCCTGTACGTCAGTCGTGAAACTGGATCAGATTTGTCTGGCAGATCTGTCTGGCTGTGAACCGATGTTTGTTGTCCTGGAAAGTTTTGTTCTCTTGGAAAGTAAGAAGTCCTTCCCTTGGGATTATGTTCTTGACTTTGCCATCCAATACTGTGTTGGCTAATGGATATATATATATATATATATATATATATATATATATATATATATCTGGAATAATTTTTTCATATAAAGGATGGTGCTCTTGTTATCCTCCTGTTTTCATGCACTAGCCAATAGTGTCTTGAAGATCTTTGCCAAGGGATCTGCCAACACAGTAGCTAGATTCCTAAGGACCTTGGGATATGGCCCATCTGATGTTATGCCTTGTGCTCCCTTAAGGTAAACAGTTTCCTTTCCACCTCTTCCCACATTGTTCTGAGTTTTGTTCACAGTACTCCCCACTGTGCTCTACTATCCTCCAAGCATATCACCCTCCATTTCCTTTTCTTTGGAACACTAATGTGAAGTGTTCATTCATACCCTTATTTTTTTTCTTTGCCTTCAGAGATCTCTTTCCCTTTGTTGTTCAGCCTAGATAGTTCTGTCCCTCCCATCTTTCTTCCTGCTGTATACATAAATAGCCTTTGTTCCTTTTCTTGACCCATGCTTCAACTCCCATTTGACTCGTGTATTAGCTGCCATTACCTCCTTTTGCCACATCTATTTTGCTTCTTCCACCAATTGCCTTTTCTCTCCTCATTTGTATACCATATATTCTCACTAGACTCATATTTTATTCAAGCACATTGTTCTTTTTATCTTTTTTTCATTTTTGACTGGTGTAGAATCTATCCTTATAAGCCTGATACTTTCTCCCTAACCCTTTACCATGGCTTGCTCACTATTTCAGTTTGCCTCCATTCCTCTAATTCATCTTTGAGCCTGCCCCCCCCCCCCCCATTAACATAGCCTACTTCACTTGCTCACCATGTCTTTGTAATCTGTCCCTTTTTCTACTCTAAACCACACAGAAGTTTGATTACTGTTGGCTAACACCACCTTCACCTGGGCATTTTTGAACCCCTCCAGTTTGTTTAGAACTGCATCCAGAATTTTCTCCTCTCTAGTATAGTCCTGTACCATCTGGCTATGTTCCTGGTTGTTTGGGTCAAAGCCCTTAGTTACCTTGCTGTCTAGCTTCATCCTGGAGCTTGTCATCTTCCACACTGTTCCTGACAAAAGCAGATCCCCACTACTGTTATTCTCTCCTCCAGTATTTCATCCTCATCAGTTAGCATGCAGGGGTCAGTATTTTATGGACTACACAGATCTGAATATGCAAATCATGTGCAGTATTTCTTAGCATTTTAATAAATAGCTTGCTACAGGAAGTTACATGTTATGTGGCTGAATACATTCAGTCTGTTTCTTCTTTAAGGAGCATTTTAACAAACACCCAGATGCTACAGTTTGTCTTGAGTAAAGAAATTTATTTTCATGAGTTTATGTGTACAGAAGTACATATAATTTACACTAAGAATACTCCATCTACAGCCACCGTGATATTTTTTGCTGCAGAGCAGTGAAGCAGAATACTGAAAACGTTGCATTAAAAAAAGTTCTGTTTTGCTGCTTAATGTGAACGAAGTAGCCAAAAATCTTGAAAAGATGTAGTGTGTCACACTTCTGCATTTTCTGGGGACAAAGCATTGAGTGTATTTAACATGTTTAGCTTTCTAGACGAAGAGAAAGATAAAATAGCAACCATTTGTGAGATGTTTAAGAACTATTGTGTACTTTCTGATTAATGTGGCTTACTTGCTACTTGTTCTTTACAAAGACACCTGCTGCTATAGAGATTAATAGTTTATGTTACTGAGATAAATATTTGAGCCAATGAGTGTGAATGCAATGCACTTGAATGATTCACTAATAGAAGGCAACGTAGTTTATGATGTATTCTACAAACATACCTCAAGTCTAGCAACAGAACAAATACAGCTCCAAATGTGTCGTAAGGTATGAACCTTATTGGCAAAAACAGCATTCTTAAAAGTCTGTGGTTTCAGAAATGATCAAACAAGGGATATGTTTTTATGAGATATTGACATAACCTTACAAAAAGCTTTAAAAAAAAGGAAACAAAGCTGTTAACAGAAGCAACATAACCTTATCTAAAGTTGTGGATGTAGGCCAAGCAAGTGGAATAATAACTACACATTTGAAAGAATTAACTAAAGAATCAAGAAGGATGTTAGGTGCATACATGTACATCAGATAAAGGTAAAGCGAGAACATACTGTAACAATAATAATGATGGTTTGAAAAATGTCAAAAGGTGCACAGGAAGCATGATGCAGTTGGAATTCAAACCTCATATCTAGGTGTGAATGTGAGCATGAGAAGAGGAAGTGTCTTGCATTCAAGCAGTCTTTCAAAAGTGGTACTAGAAGTAATTCTGTGTACTGAGCTGTTATAAAATGAAGATAGCTGTATCCAAAATAATTGCCATGTGGAGCTGAAAACTGGAAATAGAAGTTAGTTGAAGTGAAAAGCCAGAATATTTGTAAACTGAGGCAAAGAGTTCAGAGGTAGTGGGAAAAGAGTGTAAGTCATGCTGTTGACCAGAACTGCTGTGAGTTAATAAGTAGAATGTTGACTTTAAAACTAGGCACAGGTACATAGTGTCATATTATGTCTGAATATGTTGCAAAATATTGGGGTGAAAGGCATACTTTTAACATAGGGCAGAAGGTAAATGTACTGAGTCAAATACTACAGACCTGTGGATATTAATTTAACTACAAGATTGTTTGGCTTGTGAGATACTATGAATGATAAAACAAATTCACAGAGCAAAAGCAAGTTGATGTGTATTCTCTATATAATCAGGAGAAGTAATACTGTTTCAGAGGTATGTCAACAAGTGTGCAGAGCCATTACAGTTCTGTACTTCATTAGATTGTTCATTGTCTTGGATGGCATGATAGTACAGTGAGTAGCATTCTCACCTCTCAGCAAGAGATTCTCTGGTTCAGTTTTTGAGATGGGGTGCCTCCTATGCAGAGTCTGCCTGTCCTCCCTGTGTTCATGTGAATTTTCTCTGGCTTTGTTAGTTTTCTCCCAAATTTCATCCCAAATACTTGTGGATAGTTGATTGGTCATTCTAAACTGTCCAAGGGTGTGTGTGTGTGTGTGTGTGTGTGTGTGTGTGTGTGTGTGTGTGTGTGTGTGTGTGTGTGTGTGTGTGTGTGCGTGCATAATTTTCATTTAAATATGAGCTGATGTAAAAGGAATTGTTACTAACATTGCATGGATATAAGAAATTCCATAAGTAGTATCATACGTCTGGGTGAAAACAGACCATAACTGATTACAAAGCATATTCAGGAACTCTTGCTACAAGTCACTTCCATGACTGCAGAGGAAGTTGCAGTATTCTTTATACTTGAGATATCCTGCCAAGTACAGACTAATGTCCAGCCAGCATACAAAAGACTTTGCACCTTACCAGCATTGTACATCAGACATATGTCCTCAGAGCAAGACGTGAGGAATGTGTGTGACTTACAGATGCTTGATCCTCTGAGCTTCTTTGCAGCCAGTCTGAAAGCTGTTTCTGAATTTAGTCTGAATGCCTTTCATTAAGCTGGTTTATCTACCAAGCCTTCAAAAGATAAGTGCTTCATTGGGGTTCCTTCCTTTCTTTTTTACCTCCTTGTAGTTTGTTTTCGTGACATCTAGGATAAGGAAATCTGAGTAGTTTTTCACAAGGACATGGTGTCTCTTCATACTAATCCTTCTTTTATGTCAAAGGTGGTTAATGATTTGTCCTTGATCAGGATATTCATCTTCCGTTCTTCACAACCTGCTACTGAGAGGGTGTGCCACACCTTGGATTTACATGATATTACTTGGATAAGACAAAATGCATGAGAAAATCTGAGCAACTTTTTGCTGCCTTTCATGCCGGGAAATTTGGTTTGGCAGTGCTTAAGTAAACCATCTCCTCTCAGATCTCTAAGGGCATTTCCTTTTGTTATTCTTTTCATGGCAATCAGCTTTTCTGTCCTGTTTGTGCTCATTCTGTTAGGGCAGCAGCCTCTTCCGGTGCTTTTTTTCAAGGGTCTGTCTAGTAGATCCATCTTCAAAGGTGCTACCTGATCTTCTGTCCACACTTTTGCCAAGCATTACAAGTTGGATGCCATTTCCAGGGTCAAGGCAGGATTTGCCCGGACTATCCTTCATGGGTTTGTGGAGGGCTATTTTCTGTCTTCTTCCTCTCATACTTTCCAGTAGCTTTTGTACTCTCCTAAGTGTAACAAGAACACTGCAGCAGTGATAGGGAAGCACATAGTACAGTTGTGTAAAATCTTACCATAATAGTAGATGTCCTACTTCTCATTGTTGCAGTACTCTGTCCCTCCTGCCCGCTTTTATGTTTCTGTTGCCTTATTGCTAGTTGAGGGGTTTCTTCTTATGTCCTTATCGCCATTTTGTTTCCCCTTCTTGGGTGGGCATCTTAGTGATTTTCAGGGATTGCTCTGGTTCTCCTGTGGCACTTTAGTTTTGAGGATTGGTTGTCCGCACATCACATATATACCTTAAGCCTTGCGCAAAAGACATGTGTCTGATGTATGATGTTGGGAAAGTGTAAAGGCTTTTGTATACTGGCTGAATGTGACACTGTCCTCAGCAGGATATCCCAAGTGTAAGGAATACTGCAACAGTAGGACATCTACTGTTATGATAAGATCTTACACAACTGTACTTTACTTAATATACAACTGTATGATTTGAAAATAAAAGGCAGACCAGGCAAAGAACTGCACGTAACGTTCATTTACTATAGATGAATGTAGAATTCTTAGAAGAATGAGAGATTCTTCTGTAAATTTTGCAATTGCCAATGACAGAAGAAAGACTAAAATAATTCTGGAGATGTACTGACACACTGACTTAGAAATGCAGTTACTAAAAAAAAAAAAAATATGAGAAATTTTCCAGTGCAAAAAAAAATAGTAAGAAAAATAATTTAGTCTTCTGTTTCATAAAAGAAGAAGTTAGTTGTGTCCAAGCCTTAACATTTAAAACTGTCAAAGTAATACTTCCTTGCCAGCCGAGGTTACAGTGTTTAAAAGGATACCTGAATCGAATCAAGGAATAGTAAAGTGAAAGGAATGAGTAAAAGATGTAATGTCTTGGCCAAAAAAGGTTGACCTAAGCAGAACCAGTAGTACAGAGTCATGTAATATACAGCTCATATCACAGATAAAGAAATAGTGCCATGCAGAGTACTAGGCCGACCATGGAGCAGAGTAGGCACAGATATGACTCATTTTATGGAAGACATACATCTTGTATATGTAGATTATTATTCCAAGTATCATGAAATAATCAAGCTGATATATCATGTGCAAATGTAATTAGTGCAGAGGCATGACAACCTTACTAAAACCTAGGCAACTGTGGTTTGATTAGCAGCCCCAGAATTTTAGGAACCAGGCAGGGAGGGAGAGTAGTGATTACCTCTCCCAAGGGTGGAGAGGGAACACATAGGGAAGTTTCTCATTTCTTGAGGGGAGGGGTGGGGCTGCTTGCTGGTAATGTGCTTTGTGGAAGTGAGGAAAGACTAGTAAGGACAACCTATTGCTATCCAGCTCTACCAGCTGGGTATCAACAGGGACTGTAGGGCTAAGAGGAAAACCATCAAACCACCTCAGTGGGTATCTAAATGACATCCCCTCCAGGTCGACCCTTGTCTGAGTGAGGGGAATGAATGGGCTGATTGGCCAGCAGGGGCTAGTGGCTGACAGGCAGTGGGCGCAAAAACTGTAAAACATAATATAAAATTATAAATATATATGTAAAATATATATATATATATATATATATATATATATATATATATATATATAAACTAAGAAATGAACTTCGTGACAGTAACAGCATTCAAAAAATAGTAAATCACACCAACAACTCTTGTAGTACTTTAGTGCTTTCATCTTATTTATTATCAAGACTTCTTCAGAAAGACATGAAACATGTCTTTCTGAAGAAGTCTTGATAATAAATAAGACGAAAGTGCTAAAGTACTACGAGTTGATGTGATTTACTATTTTTTGAATGCTGTTACTGTCACGAAGTTCATTTCTTAGTTAAAATTTCTTCTCTTCGTTCAATTTTTTTTGAGTGCGGTTAATTTTATATATATATATATATATATATATATATATATATATATATATATATATGGTTACCTATCAAAATATCTACTCTTCATAACATCTAAACTCAAACCATCAAGACCATAACATCTAAACTTCAAAACATCTAAAACTCATAACATTGAATCTCAAAACATTGAAAACTACAAAGCAACTATAAATAACATCCCACCCACTGTTTGCTACATTTATAAAGGGGGGTCAAGCCCCCCTGCACCCCCCAAGTAGGGGCTCTGCCCCCACACCCCCCGTAAATTAAATATACCAACTCCAAGGTTGCACTACAGTGGGGTTAGGAAATTAACTTTTTCCATCACTGTAATGCAACCTTGGAGTTGGTATATTTAATTTACGGGGGGTGTGGGGGGTGCAGGGGGGCTTGCCCCCCTGCATAAACATAGTAAAAACTCTGTGGGATGTTATTTATAGTTGCTTTGTAATTTTCAGTGTTTTGAGATTCGATGTTATGAGCTTTAGATGTTTTGAAGTTTAGATGTTATGGTCTTGATGTTTTGAGTTTAGATGTTATGAAGAGTAGATGTTTTGATAGGTAACATATATATATATATATATATATATATATATATGTTTGTTGTTCCCCTACATTTGAACACGGAAGTACATTTGTTCAACAAATGCAGGGGTGTGAGTTAACGTTAATGGTACAGATGGTCAAACGGTGGGTATGTTGATGGTATGGAATGTTGGCACAGATAAGTGGGGTTGGGGAGTGAGAGCGTTTGTGAGTTAGGATTATGGTCAGGAATGAGTGAAGGATGGGAGTTGTGTGTTTGTGTGTGAGTTTGTGTAATTTAGGATAAGGTTTAGGTTAGGGATAGATGTAGTGTTGTTTGTGTGTGTTTGTGAATGTTTGTGTGTCTGAGTCTGTCTTACATAGTGGCAGTGTCACAGGAAGCTTTTAATGACATTAAGATGTAGGGTTAGGGTTGGGGAAAGGAGCACCGTTAGTGTTAGGGTTCACACCCTTTGCTAAGGTGGTGCAGGGGGTGGAGCCCCCCCACCCTCTTTAGTAAAGGGTGTTAACTGTAACCCTACTGCTGCCCCTTCCCCTCACCCTAACCCTACACATTAACGTCATTAAAACCTTCCTGCAACACTGCAACTATTCAGACAAATTTGAGGCTAATGTTATTGGGGGGGGTTAGTTTTAATATTGGAAAGGTAATAGTTTTCCTAACTCAATGTTATTGTTTTAGTTTTTTTTCACTATTGTGTTTGATTGAACTTATTTTATCAGTGTTTTACTTTTGACATTAGTCATACACAGTAGACCCATATGTATATACGGGTTCACTACATATGACCGAAAACCCACAATCCCGACGCCCAGAATACCGGGGTCTATATTATAGTATTGAAGTTTTTAAACTTCATGCTATAATATCGACCCGTTTTTGTCAAAAACTCAAAATAGTGAACCACAGAACTTCGAAATCTTACCTAGGGTAAGATTTCGATTGTCTGTTCCATGGCTTTGCTATTTACTCTACTGTGGTGGGAAGGTTACGGACCGGGGTAAGGTAAGTATGCAAACGTAGGTTACGGACCGGGTTAAGGTAAGTGTGAGAATGGATCGGGGTAAGGTGAGTGTGCGATAGTTAGGGACTTTAGGGTTAGGGAGCGGGTAAGGTGAGTGTGTGGTAGTTAGGGGCTTTAGGGTTAGGGAGCAGGTAAGGTGAGTGTGCAGTAGTTAGGGACTTTAGGGTTAGGGAGCGAGTAAGTTGAGTGTGTGGTAGTAAGGGAGTTTAGGGTTAGGGAGCGGGTAAGGTGAGTGTGCGGTAGTTAGGGACTTTAGGGTTAGGGTTGGGTTAAAGTGAGTGGATAGGTAGTAGTGTAGGGTTAAAATTATGGTTTTGTTAAGTGTATGTGTGTGGTTTATTTATTTTGGTGTGCTTGTGTTGTGTGTTTGTGTTTCGGAACAGCAAATTTTTCCCTGGGAAAAAATTTGCTGTTCTGTATGTTCAATATTTTGTGGTTTAGATATTTTAGGTACAATGAAATAGCATTCGCTATTTAAATCATACGATAGGGTAATATAAATGCGAATACCGAGCCCACAATCCCTAAAGTCCACAGTCACAAAAATTCACTATACCGACGCTCACAATACCGAATAAGCAATCCCAATCACTATAGAGACGTACCTGACTCTGAACTTCCATTATTTAAGAGGGGCATTACCAGTGCAAGTCCTTACAACAGCTGACATTGCAGACATGGCCAGCCAACACTATGATGCTCCTGGGAATGTAGGCGAGCTTTACCCAAGGCTTAAATCGCAAAAGTGTAAAGAGGTCCTGATCATTGACGGCTACATCTACCATCTAGAAAGGAAATCCAACAGTAAACGTTACTGGTGTTGTAAGTGGAAGCAGAGCAATATATGCAGAGAAAGAACAGTGACAGAGTCCTTGTCTGAAGGTGAGAGGCTTTGAAATCAATGCCACACACCCATGTGGGGAATCCCTTGGAAGTTGAATGGTACATTTGTGGTAAACTCCGAGAGAAAGCTGCTGTGTCTAGGGACACACCGTCCCTATTAGTGGATGATGCTCTGGCATCTACTTCACTAAGTTGTGTACCCAGCCTTCCTACCAGGAAGGCTATGTTGCAACAAATATGCCGTGTATGGTGTAAGACCACATCTGCAGGACACATACCAAACCTGACCCTGGAAACATTAGACTTCAGTCACTTTCCCTTACAGATGGGCGAATTTCTTGTAAAATGGGCAACAGATCCAGGCTCTGGAACACATGTAGTTGTGTTTAATACACTTAACAAGCAACATGACCTGAGTGTAGCTACAATCTGGTTGATGGACGGTACTTATTTCTTCAAGGGCGCCGTATGCCGTCAGTTGTATAGCATGCACAGCATTGTGTAGTGCCGTGGATATAGTAAATGTGTCCCTTTGATATACTGTTTGATGTCAAAGAAATCCCTTCGTTCTTACAACATGTTATGGCACTGTGTTGTTTTGTATTTATTTGCATCCCAGAACTTTACACTTTCTCTCTAATATGTGTTATGCGATTATGAGGTTGCTGCTATCAAGAGTGTTAGGCTCAACTTTACTGATGTAACGGCTAAGGGTTGTTTATTCCACTTTGGCCAGAATATCTGGTGCAAGGTGCATCGGTTGGGCTTGGGGTCATTGTATAACCGATGCCATATGTTTTAGCTAGCTGTTAAGTCACTGGTAGGTCTTGCATTTTTAGAAGAGTCAGAGGTAATAGTTACTTTTAACACATTAAAGGAGTCTTTCCCTGAGGAGGGTAGGGACCTTATTGGATACTTCTTGGACTGATATGTGTTGGGTCGTGTTCGTAAATTTACAGTGAGATTCACAACAGTTACAAGGTTCCCACCACTATTTCCTGTGAAATTTTGGAATATTGCAGAGTTAAACAGACTATTCCTGCCACGCACACAAAATCTGGTCAAGGCGTGGCATCACTGTCTGAAATGTCTGCTAGGGAATAGGGCAACTGACCTGTCAGTCTTAATGACGTGCCTAACCATGGAACAAACTCGTGTGGATGGGTTACGTGAGCGTCTAGCTGCAGGATATCCACCCTCACCAAAATGTCAGTGGGTTCTGGATAGGCAACACAAATTTCAAAGATTGCTGGATAATAGAGATGAGTATACTACAGTGGAATTTGTCAAATGCATAGCTCAACTGCTTAAAATGTGATATCAAATGCCTACAATGTATTTTGAAATGTGCCGTTGTACCAATATCTGTCATTGTTTGTTGTCATTATCGGAGTCATGTTGTTCACTGAGGAGGTTCTTAATTGCAAGTAATTCATTCATGTTTTGGTGGACAGGACACTTAATTTGATATGTTGGTGTGTGGGTATTGCAATGGATTATGCTTCATGGAATACTGTCTGTTGTTTGGTGCTCCATGATCAGGTGTATGTATGCACATGGCATTTCTTTCTGGTTTTGTTCAGGATATGTCACCACACGTTACAGCTGTTGGATCGTTTTCTACGATATTATGGGCTGGCGGTATTGTGGGCATCGGTATAGTGAATTTTCGTGATTGTGGACTTTAGGTATTGTGGGCTTGATATTCTGGGAGTCGGGATTGTGGGTTTTCGGACATATGTAGTGAACCCGTATATACATATACATATAATTAGTGCATTAAAGTCTGTCTTGTCAATACAGGAGTTACTTAATGTTGCCATATCTGACAGTGATCCACAGTAAAATAGTCAGGAATTTAGTAAAATAGTCATAGTAGCTATGAGGATTGTCATCACATAGTTTTGGAATACAGGAATTCTTTACTGACGGGACTCAGTTTGTCACCACTTCAGGTGTTAACGGGCAGAAGGTTGAAAAGTAGATTACCTTCTTTGTCTACTTTATTGTTTCTAAAAATCAGTACAAAGTAAAAGAAGCAGGGGGTCAAAGTAGAAGCGATGAAGGTGAGGAGGCAGTTAGGTTATGTGCCCAGTGGAAAAGCACTTGCAGTCAGATTTCTGATTAGGGTATCTTTGGAGCTGAGCTTTGAATGTAGGAAAAGACAAGATTACTTTAAAGTGAAGGGGGGAATTGCCAGAGTTTGGGTGCAAAAATGAAGAAAGAACGGTTGGTACACTGCAGTTTAATTTGGGGTGTCTGGAGTGAAGGAGTTAATTGGAAGAGCTTGCTGAGGTTGTAGGGGTTGGTTAAATTATGGTGTTTGGCTGCATGAGGTGGAAAAGCACCTGGTTGAAGTAGTTTAAATACAAGAGACCCTAGGAGTAGCTCACCTCTGTAAGAGACTGTTAGCCATTTGGTCTTGGAGTGGGTGATGCAGTGGTGTTCCTTTGGTGAAGAATTTGAAATGAATAGGCAGATTTTGTTTTCGAAGTACTGTAGAGTGGATGAATTTTTTTTTAGAGGCTGTGACTGTAAAGGGGGGGTGTATTCAACTTGAGCAAGGAGAACTCCTTTGCCTATTGCAACTCTAGCTAGTCTGAAGAGAGAGAGAGGTATTTTTCCAGGACCAGAATAAAAGATGTCTGATCTTTTTCCTGGTGCTTTCAGTGAGGCTTTGGAAGTTAAGTGACTGGTCTAGTCGTAAACCTAAATATTTAAAGAATGTGGTTGTTTCTGTTGGACAGTTGTTTATATCTGCAATGTTGAGATTTTAATGAGTCTTTTGTAGCCTTTGTGTGCTTCCAAATATCATACTTTTTGTTTTAGAGGGGTTAGGAATAATTTATGGTTGTTTAACCAAGAATTAAGGGAGTGGATGTCGAACCAAAGTTGGGTATGAATAGTTGAATGTGAGGGACTGGATCGAAGAATAGCCATGTCATCTGCATAAAGTGTAATAGGAAGGCTGATGAGCTCAGAGTGCAGCTTGTTAATAAAGATTAAAAACAAAAGTAGAGTGAGAATGGATTCCTGGGGCACTCCTCTGCTAAAGGGTGCTGGTGGTGATAGGGATCAGTTTATTTTAACTTATGAAATACCTGTTTGTTAAGAAAAGTGGGAGCCAGGTGTCAGTGTTGGGGCCAACCCTTCTTGGAGGGAGTAAAGGAGTAGGAAGTGGTCAGTTAGATCAGAGGCTTTGGTAATGTCGTTGAAGAGAGCTTCTGAAAGGTTTCCTATATGCACATTGAGAAGAATCTTATGTGTAAGTGACCATACTACTGTTGTTGTGCTTTGGCCAGCCCAGAATACATGTTGTTTAAGAGTGTGGAGGTGGTGCTGTTGGATGTAAGTTAACAGTTGGTTGTAA
Organism: Protopterus annectens; assembly: GCF_019279795.1. Lineage (NCBI taxonomy): Eukaryota > Metazoa > Chordata > Ceratodontiformes > Protopteridae > Protopterus > Protopterus annectens. The sequence goes on along the minus strand of NC_056728.1, from coordinate 562,346,542 downwards.
CTTAGTTTTTCAAGTATTTTCCCAAGTGTAGTATGGACTGAGGTAGGGCAGAAGTGAGAAGTATTTACTGGCTGAGGCTGTTTGGGAAGGAGTTTAACCGGAGCAGTTTTCCATATGTCTGGCATTGTATTTTGAATTAAGCAAAGGTTAGAAATATGTAAAAGAGATGTGGTAAGGAAGTCTTTGCAGAGGGATATACACTAAGGGAGTAGGTTTTCTGCACCAGAGGGCACATCAAGGGGTATGTTTTCTAGAAGGAGAGCATGTTCTTTGTGTGTAATTTTCTTAAAATAATAGATGGGCATAAAAGAAGGGAGGCTAGGTGAGTTGGGTGAGAGATAGAGGTTGTGGTACTTGGGAGGTCACTAAATTCTTTGAGAAAGTCAGAGGTTGACAGTTGGCCTTGAGATGTCTGTTTTGTGATAGGAGAGGAGGTTGTGGCAGTGGATTTACAGCCTATGAGAAGATTTATTTCCTGCCAAAAATGTTTGGGTTTGCCAAGGGCAAGTTGATTTCTGTTTGTTCTTTTCTTATCTCTGTTCCCTCTCATATATGAAAAAGAGCTTGTATGCTTTCAGAAAACATTACCTTTTAGCTCTAAGAAAAGAATTTCAAACTTTATTTTTTATTTTCACTGAACTGCTTGCCATTATACCTTCAGGTTTTGCATATCTCTCAGCAAAGAATGCTCAGTTCTCAGAACTGTCAAGGTTAATTGCTTGCACCTGCAGACAGCCTGTCTCCGTAGAAAAGTACTTAGCAATGAATCTTTGTAAATTTCACCCAGAACACGCTAATACCTTTGCAGTTGTGAGCAACTAGCATTTTCATCGACTTTCATCATTTTGTGTTAGTTTTAAAGTCTGCTTGCTTACAAAATACACTTGTTTATAGCTTAAGCCAAAGGCATCGATCTAGACATTCACCCTTGTAAAAATAAGCAAAAAAATCTTAGGTCTACATATAATTGTATGTATAATATAAGCAGTGCAATTTTTATACCCCATCACCACCCCACCAGCCCAGGATCACAGCATATTAACATTTAATTTGATTTTGTCCAGTATTTATTCTCTTGTTATATTGTAAAGCCTATATTTATGATAATTAAAAAGTACTTGTTTACTTAAATATTTTTAACCTGTACAACAATCACTGAAAAGGCCCCCTCCCCATATTTAAAATAGCCCTGACTATGCACTACACAAAACTTGTTTTATAAATATAACATACAGTTTATATCATGAAATGTTTATACAAATTCTAATGAGAACAGAAATTGTTTTACCTACAGTTACACCCCCTTTAGTGTCCTTTTAAATATTAATGACATAAAGTACGGTATATGCTTTACAATCTAACCACAAGTTGAAAAAAGTTAACAAAAATCCAGCCTTTTGAGCTACTTTTTCTTGAAAAAACATATTCCACCAATGTGATTAATGTTTTATACTCTCTCATTTATTCACTAATTTTAATGTTGCTGGTCTTCTTCCTATTCATCTCCTTCTCCCAACACCAGAATCTGGTTCAAGTCCAAGGTATTCCTGATTCTTCTAGTAAACTCCTCTGCTTTTTTCTTTCTCAAGCATTTTCCTTTGAAATGTTAGAAGATTTTCCATTGGAAAAGCCTCTTTATTGATTTTACTGTCAGAGGAATGAGAAGTGGAGCCCCATTCTGCTTGCTGGCTCACTTTTTCTCTCAATCCTGTTCTGTATCAAAAAATAACTTTGATCCTCCAGGAAAAAAATACACTGAAGATAGCTGGATACACAAGCTTGAATCTCATGCCTGCATCTCAACATTCCCATGATTGCTGGGATAAATTTGCCTCTTTTCTGTTTGGTATACAGTGAATAATCATTTTCTACATGTACTCTGCTGTCTCCAAATTTTAGTGCTTTGCCCTTCTGCCACAATTTTGTTAAGATCAGCTCTTTCTGCTGGTATGATTGCATCTTTATAATAGTACAGTGAAACCAGCTCTTCTCACATTTGCTGACAATATACTTTATTAATATAAAAATGGTAAAAACCATCAACAAGCCACCATCATGTAAACCAGTTTCGGTGGTAACCCCACCTTCTACAGTCCAGCTTGTTTGAACCAATCAAATCAAACATTTAAAAAGCTAAAAGCCACAAAGATTTAAAGGTACATAAAACAAACATTAATGTACATTTAACCCAAGTGAAACAGTGCTCCAAATGTGTAAGTCCAAAATTCCTCCTTATCAGCAAGCAATTTATTAAGATCATTTTTAGACAACCAGCTATAATCCTATCAATGCCTAGAAAATAAAATATAGCATTAGAATGTAAAATGTACTGTTTATATAGAGCATTATTAATACACTGTCATCTAAGATCACTCAGGTGTTCAAAAGTGCAGGTTTTTAAACTGCTCTGAGGTCTTGCCAACATGAAAAACAGAATAATTACAAGTCACAAGATAATTCGCCTATTTCAATTTCGAAGACGTGGGTTGTTGGCTGAAGAAAAACTTTTACTTTTGAGAACATATTTGCATGCAACACAAAATCCACAAGGGAAACAACCCTTTAGTATACCAGCAGATATTGTCAATTTACATAAGTCAAAATGTTTATCAGAACCATATTTATACGCCGAGAAAATTATCCAGTTGTTTTACCCATTTTAAATGCAAATCTGCAATAAAATGGAATAATTGCAGCAATATATCTTTGTCTTCCTGAAGCAAAGCCCAGTACTTATTAATCAAATTTTTTAAAATGGCTATGTATTGCAACCAAAGGTTTTTACAAATAACTATTCATTAAGTATACCATCTGGCCTAAAAACGTATTGTAACAGATCTGTTTGATCCCTTAAATTGGTCTTATGCTTGGCTTGTACCACTGAGAAAAACGTGTAACCCCTATTAACAGAATGATGAATTAAGTCCTGGGAATGGTCCTTAGTGCTTCCTGTGTAGAACAAATCAGTTTAATTCTGTAAAACTGTGACAAAGGTATATTATACATAACTAGGATGATTACTGTCTGGACCTAAATATGTATTTTTATGAAAATGTTTTCTGTAAAGAGTAGTATTTGTCTCTCCCATCTCATCCTGGACACTAACACATCCAAAAATGAAATAAATTTAAGATCAAATTAGACTGTGAACTGAATATCCCACATGTTTTCAGTTAAACACATCACAAATTCTTGCAGTTCCACAACCTCACCCTTCCAAATCGGCCAACACTCATCAAGAAGTGTCTCCACATGTCCATAGAATGAATAAATAAATAATGACCGTTGTCATGGATGAATTGATGTTCCAAAAAACCCATAAATAGGTCAGCACACACAGGGCCAAAGGATGTCCCCATAGCCTTACCCTTAACCTGCCAATAGCAATCACCTTGAAAGTAAAAAAACATTTTTTGTTAAAACTAATTATGTCATACATAGCAATAAGGTGTTGAACCCAGTAGAATTCAGTTGAGCAAAATCCAGTCAGTACTGCAAAGTCTGTAATTCAACCCAATGGGATATGTTAGTATACCAAGAAACAACATCTAACTTGCAAAAATACCAGTTACTTTCCACCTGAGTACCAGAAATAAGTTGCAAAAATTGAGTGGTATGCCAAAATCTCAACCTAAAAGAAACTAATAACAGATTTAAATGTTTGGTCAAAAACACTGATAATGGTTGGGTTAAAGAACATTAAGTTTTGATGAATGCTTACGGATCTTCGGCAGTAAATAAAAATGTTGAGGTTTAAGATCCATAACCATTAATAGGCTTACTGTTTTATGATTAATATTACCATCTTCTAACACAAGCTTTAAAAAGCTATCAGTGGCACATTTAAAATTATTTGTAGGATCCGGCACTATTTGTTAGTAGAAGCATCCATCCTGTAGCTGTCTGAAAGCTTTTTGTGTATAGTGGACCCTATCCCAAACCATGACTGCACCACCATGTTCAGCATTACTAATGACTATATCTTTATCATTAGCACGTTTGTACAAAGCTTGTCTACAACCAGATGTTAAATTATCACTTATGTAGGCAAAAACAGAACCCATTGCAAATGTATTATCTTGAAAATACATTTTTAAATGTAGCTGTTGACAGAATTTTTTGACATAATTGGATAGATGAGTTTCTTAAACTGTGGCTTTGGGTACAAAATTCAAACCCTTATTGAGCAACAAGATCTTATCATATGACATTATATGAGAGGAAATATTACATAGTAACTGTTCCTCGGGTTTATAGCATAAGTTTGAAGTTTGAAAACTTCTAATCTGATATGATCGACATCATGTGAGCGAAGTTTTCAAACATTGAACGTTTCAATTGAGATCGCTGTAGGGAATATTTCCCTTCACTTCAATGTAGTGCAATCTCGGAGTTGGTATATTTAAGTGGGGGGGGGGTGCAGGGGGGCTTGCCTCCCTGCATAGAGCATCCAGGTAGGTTTTTTTTGTTTTTAGTTTGTTTATATTTTAAGTCCAAACAAAAAGAGGTAGATACTCCAAGACAATTGAAGCCAACCAGGAAACTGCAAATCAGAGTTGAAGTAAAATCCTCTATTCCTTGAACAGTAAGCGCTTTCGCGTTGCTCAGAATGCTTCATCAGACTTTAATAAAAACAGTTGTGCTTACTCCACTTAAATATTCAAAACAACCAATAAAAACAATAAAAATTGTCACATGAAAAACACTTTGGAATAGTACATGAACAATGAATAAAAAAGGGGGGGGAGGGGGGTTGAGAGATACCAAGTAGAGAAATATATGCATTATAATAAAGACTATATATGAAAAAACACATAATGGAGTGTTTATACATATCTGTAATAATGTGTGTGTATATAGGAAAATACAACTACATACGTCATACATCTATATCATTACATGTATATTATCTACTAGCGTCTGAATGGCCTATCTATCAAGAAGGGTTTCAAGGACAATTTATCATTAAGACCATGTCCTTTATCAGCTCTAAATTTAATGATCCATTTAACTTCTTCCTTCTCAGTAGTATTATTGATGTTACCTAACCTTTCAGTTACTTGTAAGTGTCCTATAACCATAAAACTGAAAACATGTGTAGATCCATTCTGTATAACATGTCTGGCTAAAGCATTTCCTTCATTTTCCTTGTGAATAGCATAGACATGTTCTCTAATTCTTTCTCTCAAAGTTCTATTGGTTTTTCCCACATAGAAACTTTGGCATTTTTTACATACAGCTAGATATATAACATTTCTAGATCTACAATCTGCATAGTCATTAAACTCATATTTAATATTACTGTCAGGATGTATGAATACATGGGAGTTCATGATAAAATCACATTGGTTGCAATTCTTACAAGCGTGTGTGCCTTTTCTATATGAAATAGTCCTATTCCTATTCTTTCTTTCATAGCATAACAAACGTTTGAGGGACTTTGTGTTCTTGTAACTAATAGCAGGTCTGTCACCCACTATTTCCTTGATGTCATCATCTAATAGTAGGATATTCCAATTCTTCTTTATTATATTAACAACAGAGTTGTTGGTGTTAGTATAGGGAATTGATAACCTTTTCTCCTATCTCTCATCCTAGTTGGGCGCTCATGCATAATATTGTCATTCTTAATGAAAGGTGTTGCTATCCTCTCACTGCATGTTTCTTGTATCACTAATAGATCCTTATTATGGTAACCTCTATTGATAAATTCTTGCTGCATGGTAGTAACTGCTGTAGATAAAGCACCATCCTCACTTATGATACGTGAATGACGTATCAATTGATTTTTTACAATATTCTTACGGATATGTGGAGGGTGCATACTATTTCTGTGCAAAATAGCATTCCTTCTACAAGGTTTTTTATAAATATCTGTTGTTAAACGACCTCTATCTAAAATTAATTAATAAAACTCATATGACCCACCACAGTCAGACATTTTAGTAACGTTAGATGTTGCCTCCCTATTCACTTGTATACCCAATGATGTAGGACTAGATTATTTGAGATTATTTCTGCTGAGTAAAGGAATGAGTAATAATGCCATTATAAGGATTACTATGTTATTGGAGATTGTTTTGAACAATAATGTGTTTCTGTTCAATGGTGAATATTATCTGCAAACCAAAGGTGTGGCGATGGGGACATCTTGTGCCAACTCATATGCAAATCTTGTATTAGCGTATTGGGAGGTCACCTATATATTAGAACATATGAGTTTCACAAGTAATATTAGACATTATAGACGTTTTGTGGATGATATTTTTTTGATTTGGAAAGGAGATACATAAACTTTAGAAGAGTTCATGTTGTATATTAATGGAACTACTACTTTCCTAGTCTTGACTATTACAACATCACCCACTAAAATAGATTTCCTTGATGTTACATTAATTTTAGATAGAGGTCGTTTAACAACAGATATTTATAAAAAAACCTTGTAGAAGGAATGCTATTTTGCACAGAAATAGTATGCACCCTCCACATATCCATAAGAATATTGTAAAAAATAAATTGATACGTCATTCACGTATCATAAGTGAGGATGGTGCTTTATCTACAGCAGTTACTACCATGCAGCAAGAATTTATCAATAGAGGTTACCATAATAAGGATCTATTAGTGATACAAGAAACATGCAGTGAGAGGATAGCAACACCTTTCATTAAGAATGACAATATTATGCATGAGCGCCCAACTAGGATGAGAGATAGGAGAAAAAGGTTATCAATTCCCTATACTAACACCAACAACTCTGTTGTTAATATAATAAAGAAGAATTGGAATATCCTACTATTAGATGATGACATCAAGGAAATAGTGGGTGACAGACCTGCTATTAGTTACAAGAACACAAAGTCCCTCAAACGTTTGTTATGCTATGAAAGAAAGAATAGGAATAGGACTATTTCATATAGAAAAGGCACACATGCTTGTAGGAATTGCAACCAATGTGATTTTATCATGAACTCCCATGTATTCATACATCCTGACAGTAATATTAAATATGAGTTTAATGACTATGCAGATTGTAGATCTAGAAATGTTATATATCTAGCTGTATGTAAAAAATGTCAAAGTTTCTATGTGGGAAAAACCAATAGAACTTTGAGAGAAAGAATTAGAGAACATGTCTATGCTATTCACAAGGAAAATGAAGGAAATGCTTTAGCCAGACATGTTATACAGAATGGATCTACACATGTTTTCAGTTTTATGGTTATAGGACACTTACAAGTAACTGAAAGGTTAGGTAACATCAATAATACTACTGAGAAGGAAGAAGTTAAATGGATCATTAAATTTAGAGCTGATAAAGGACATGGTCTTAATGATAAATTGTCCTTGAAACCCTTCTTGATAGATAGGCCATTCAGACGCTAGTAGATAATATACATGTAATGATATAGATGTATGACGTATGTAGTTGTATTTTCCTATATACACACACATTATTATAGATATGTATAAACACTCCATTATGTGTTTTTTCATATAGAGTCTTTATTATAATGCATATATTTCTCTACTTGGTATCTCTCCCCCCCCCTTTTTTATTCATTGTTCATGTACTATTCCAAAGTGTTTTTCATGTGACAATTTTTATTGTTTTTATTGGTTGTTTTGAATATTTAAGTGGAGTAAGCACAACTGTTTTTATTAAAGTCTGATGAAGCGTTCTGAGCAACGCGAAAGCGCTTACTGTTCAAGGAATAAAGGATTTTACTTCAACTCTGATTTGCAGTTTCCTGGTTGGCTTCGATTGTCTTGGAGTATCTACCTCTTTTTGTTTGGACTTTATTTTCTCTATATGAGGTGATACCTTACCCTGTTTTGTGTTCTCTTTTTCATTGTTTATATTTTAAGTTCAAAGTTTTCAGACTTCAAACTTATAATATAGACCCCTGTTCCTCTACTTGTTCAGTATTTGCTGAAACAACTGTAAAAAGTCATCTTTTTTTGATGTGTCCTACCCCCCCATGTGATCTTCTAAAGGGGCAACCAAGCTGTTCCCCTATTTAGACAAGGGGGAAACAGATGCTTTATCCATTTCAACAACAGCAGAATTAATTTCATCTATGCTGTTTAGATTGTTCAAAAGACCTATTGAACTTAGAAATAAAACCAGTAGATTGTCTTTTTTGATTATTGTTCTTGTGAATAAAACAACTTCTTTGAATCGTTCTTGTCTAGATTAGAGCCTGACAATGCTCTAGAAGAATGATCCACCTGTCTCTGTTGCCATCAAGTAAATTGTCAATTAAGCTTATAATCCTGTATATCCTGTTTGTATTTTTTAATTTTATGTACTGAAAGTTCTTTCTCCAGATCAAACAATTTCTTTAAAAATTCAGAAATATAAACTGAATAAGCTTGATGGGAAGCAAAACTTAGAGCTTGTTGACATAATTAAAAATTTTGACTTGTAGTTTATTCACCTGGCAATCACACAAGTCTAGTAAAGTACCAACAAACAAAATAAAAGCAGCTTGCTGAATATTCTGCCACTCTTTGGAAAAGATCTCATCAGTTGCCATAACTCTAGCTTCTACCAACACCCTTAAGCCGTGTGGTGAAATGTCCATAGTTTTATATGCATGCAAAAGTTTCAGGTGTGAAACCATACTTAATATTTTTTTAGATGTCAACCATAAAACATCAAAACAACTATCCAAAGAGTTGTCTACTGTAGTGGAAACTTGATTCATTTTTGCCCCACATGAATGATCCATAAACAGTTGTACATTATCTTTATCATGAACCAAACCATCCAATAATTCCTTACATCCATGATAGGGGAAGGGCAGTATAAGTATACAATCATACTCTTAAGTCTAAATGCCAGGAAGAACCAGGAAAAAAAAATACTAATACAAGTCCAACAAACTTTGCAAACGAACTTCCAATGGGATAATGTGCATGGACCAAAAATCTTTATAATAACACAGTGAAACACAATCACTGATAATACACTTTATTATAATACAGATTATAAAAATCATCACCAAACTGCCATCACGTAAACCCATTTCTGTGGTATGCCCACCTTCAGTACAGCTTGTTTGGATCAGTCAGTTCAAATACTTAAAAATGTATCATCAGTGACTGGGAGATATGTGCTGGTTTTGTTGTGTTACAAGGATTTTTGGTCCATGCACATTATCCCATTGGAATTTCCTGTGCAAAGTTCATTGGGCTATGCTTTACTGATGTAGTTCTTGGTTGCTTTTTCATGGCCAGGTTTGGAGCATACACTTGATGTGCCCTTTCATTTGACAAATCCTGCTATAGAACACCATTCCATTTGCTTACTTTTCCTTTCATAAAATGAATACATTCTGTTCCTTCTAGTTTCTCTAATGCAACAGAAAATCTCAGGTTTTCTCTGTGTCTTCTAAATTTACTATCTTTTGGAACAGCTCTCCTTGGGAAGCTGATACTCAGCCAGCTTTTTCTTCATTTCAACCTCTAATTTTACAGTTTTATCAGTTCATTTGAAAAGCTAGTTAAAGCTTCTTCTATTTTTCCAGCTTTTTGTTATTTGAGTTGATATACTCTGTCAGGGTTTCATTTATTTTAATCATCTGTGAGTACATTTGATTTATTTATTTTTCCACTAAATTACTGGAAGCCATCGCTTAAACCAACGCTGATGCTTGATTGTTGAACAATTGCAAAAGCCTTCCTAGACAATGTTTTCCCTTCACCTTTTCTGGTTGATTTTCTTTTAGGTTTTCTAAATGTTTTTCTTTGTTGGCATCCAGGCAGTGTACTTACTAGCCAGTGTCTGAATCTTGCCTCAAAAACAATTTCAGTGACACTCCTTTTTTCATTTTCTGTTATCTCACTGGGAGAGCTGATGTTAAGTTGTTGATCAGTGTGCAGCCATCATGGAAGCCCTTTATTTTTGGAATTGTTATCCTTTTACTGTGTTAAACCACTCAGATTGCAAGACAGATGCCCTTCAACTGACTCCAGAGCTGTAGCCCTACACTTTTCATGTCTGAATGGGCCTAAAGTGTAACATGTCAAATATTTCTTTCCATACCTTTCACTCTATCCCTACCATTTTTATAACAAGTCTTAACCCTATCAACATTATTTCCAGTCATAAAGGACAGCTATGGGAAGAAAGTGACAGAAAATATTTTTCACAATATCCTGATCCTGTATGTATTAGCAATGTCACTATATCATTCTAAGTGGTTGGTAACATTTTAAAATGTAATATACCTTAAAAATACTTTGGTAGGAAGCTGTGCTGATACATATCTTTCAGTGCTATGCTTTTTTCCCCTTCACTCCACTGCGTATATACAATAGTGCTTTGCTTTTCCTTTTTCTTCAATCATTTATCTAATTTGATTTAGAATGACAGCATCCTGAAGTGATGTTTTCTTTGAGTCTTTTTTTTTTTTTTTTTTTTTTTTTTACTTTGTCTCTGATTTGTATTAGTTGCAAGCTCCTTATCTGTCCTTTGTAATCCTTTCTTTGTTTCAGTAAGAAACAGAGATGAAATTATTTACCTTTGCAAAGGTTTTAAACATCTTTGGTACAAGCACCCTTTATCAGTGTCTCAGCCGTAGGTGTCATGTTTGTCTGTGTTTTCATCTTTGTGGCGAGATCATTGTCTCACAGCTTCCAGGGTTTGAGTATCAGTCCTGACCTACAGCCACTGCATGAAACTTTGCATGCTCTCCCTGGGTATATTTTAAGGTTTTCTTTGGGTACTCCATTTCCATCTCACCACCCCAAATCATGCTAGTTGAGTGGCTACACTGAAAATATCCACACACATGTACTGTTCCCATTGTGGCCAGACTCGTGGCTGAAAGTGACCCAAGAAGGTTAATGAGTAAATTAATTTAAATCTGTGAATAAGTGGCTCACATTGATAAAGAGTATGCTGCAGTGGGCAGATGATGTGTTCAATAATGAAACAAGTTATAAAGAAACTAGTGAAAGGTTTTATGGCCAAAAAGATATGTGAAGATACTACATTATTAGAGGCACATCTGAAGAAGGGAAATGTTTAAGTCATATTTTTCTTTGTATGTAGCAGTGTACAGTTCAAATTAACAACAAGAAAAATTACTTTTTGATGAGAAAGACTTGACTTTTGCTTGCTGTCCTTTAACTGAAATGTTTGTATACATGTAAACCCTAACTGCTCATCCTAACTACTGGTCCCCTTAATGAAATTATATTATTTCCCAGCTTCATGTATTAATCACAGAATCAGCATATTCTTTTAGAAATGGTCTAAGTATGCTGCTTGCCATTAAAAAGAGAAAGAAATCTCTTGGTTGACAAGTACATCTTCTCCAGTGCCACATGTCTAGCTATGGATTTAAGTTAAGTATCTGGTAAAATGTGACATTTGTAAGTGTGATATTGCTTTACTGTTGCTCGCAATAATGTTGCAGTCATTCACAACTTATATTTATTTGTAGGTACTGGATGATTAGGCATGGTAAAACTAGAGATGTAGAGAGAGAAAAAAAACTGGAAGATGATGGAGACAAGGGGATAACTAAGGATGGTAGTCCTTTAAGATATAACTTAAATTTTAGCCGTCTGGATTGTACCTTTGTACCACAGTGTCCCAGCTCAAATGAAAGTTCTTTGCACACAACTTAGTAGATTACTGCAGTCTCAACTAAGATATAAGCCTTAGCTGATAAGACTCTTTGAAGGAATACATTTTCATGCCAAAGCATCCAAGTGTGTTGGACAGCTACACTTTCATTGGAGGTAAAAATGTGGCCTTTAGAACCTTTTGAAGTGTTGCATTTTCTTGTTACAGTGTCCTCAACAAACCTCATGGTCTGTACTCGTTATTAGCCTGATAGTTTTTTGGCATGAGTGTGCCATAAGGGTCAAAATTAAAACAGTATTTTCTGATATATTTCCGTATCAGTGTTATTTGTTTTATTTTGAATAGTTAGGGGGATGGGCTATGAGATGCCTTTCCAGACACAAACTATTTAAAACAAACTAATATGTACAGCACAAACTAATGAGCCATCAAGAGTGAAAAGCAAAGTAAATAGTTCACAAAAAGAAGGCTGTGTCTCAAAGCCATGATAAAATATTAATTCAAGCACTGAGAAAATACTGAAGCCATAACTAGAAGGGTTGAATATAACCATGAAGTCATTCTATGATATTCACTTCATCCATTTTAGGGTTCTGGGGAAGCCTGAAAGTTTCCTACCACTTAGTGGGTGTAAGGCAGAAAATAAATTCTAGTTTGGTACCAGTCTTTTGCAGAAAGCACACACACACACACACACACACACACACGCACACACACACACACACTCTCTCTCTCTCACTCTCACCTCGTGAAGGATTGCCTTTTCATCTAGAGCATTCGTTTGTATTGAGAAAGCAAGCTGAGACATCTGACAAAAAACCCACATGGACACAGTAAGGACATGTTGTCTTAGTACACAACTAGGCAGTACAGCCAGCAAGAGAAGTGGAGATCCAAGTGCTGTGATGTAGCATTGCTAACCACAGCACCACTGTGCTTCCCAAATTGAGTACATCCTTCACCATACTGGAAAGAGAATGAGAAAGTCAGTGATGAAGCAGTAGTACCATTTCTAGAAATGAGGATTGCTTCAAATTGTATTTACAGAGAATCAAAGATGTTGACCAGAATTTATTCTAGATTCATTCCATAATGTAGGGCAACCAGAGTTGCACTGATAGATACAAGGTGTGTGTGTATGTGCACGCACAAGCACTTGAGGTGCTGGGGATTCATGTGGACTAGTTTTCTTCTATGTGAACTATGTATTCATGAACCAGTGAAGTTGAAAAGTCTTGTAAATACACAAATTTACAGGTCTAGAAGTCTTTTTTTGTATTTTCATCTAAGAAATAAATTACAAGATGGCTATTTTTTTCTATCATATTCTTGATATCAACCACATAGGTTCATATGTTCATACCATGCTGTTGATCCAGGGAACTATTTGAAGTCTAGCCAGTGATCCCACCCAATTACCAATACTTGAATTAATACTAGACTCTGACCCTGACCTAATTTTAGGTCCTTTCCGTAGGGGCTAGAGTGGGTACCTAAAATTGTACAACCATGGGGAGTCTGTTCCATAAATGAGGTATGCTTTGTGAAAAATATCTATCCTGGCAACAAGTAGTACTTATGTTTTAGCAGAGGTGAAGTCTGTTATAACTGGAGATCTGCTCCACTGATATCTTCATTAAAAGTTGGTTCCTAAAAAAGTTCTGCTTCAAGAATGAGATCCTCTGTGACAGCTCTGCTTTGTGGCTGAGAAGGTTGTTTCCATCTGAACCAGCAGCTTATAGTGATAAGTAGTTTCTTCATGCTATTACATCAGCCAGGTTCATGTCTGAACTTTAGCATCCAAGCTCAACAGAACTTTAACACTTTATTTCGTTTAATGATGTGATATTTTTCATATGAAATCCTACATTTATTCCAGAATTATTTACTGTTTAAAATTTGAACTTATTGGTGCAGTGTAAAGACACCACCACAGATGATACTAGCAAAGCTTAATACTGCAATCATACTACTGATTTTTACTTGCAGCTTTGCATTGAACAGTGATTTTTTTTTTAAAGGCCCTCAGCTTCCCTTTTCATTTACTAAAGTTCTTATGATATGAAGTGTATCCAGACAGTGCTGTCATATACTATTAATTATGCACATGTTGTTTTGTGGAATCTGATATTCATGCAATATTGTCTTAACAACATTACATTTAGTTTAATTAGTCACAATGTACTGAAGTTCTCATCCTAGCAAACTGGGCAAAGCATAGGTTTAGGGCATAACTGTGTTGTTAAGACTTTGCTTACTTTTTTCCTAAAGGAGGTTGTGTGCCTGTTGGAGTCTCTTGCACCTGTATATTTGCCACATTCTGTAAAGTCTTTCATGTAATCAGCTCTCTTCATGTGCTGAATTATTTGAAACACTGTCTTTGCCTTAGACCCAGAAATAATTGTTATTAACCATTTTACTGTTCGTACCATCTTCCCTCTGTATCAAAACTGAATTCCACATTTATGGATCCCGAATATACTCTGCTGAAGCCAAAATATAGGTGTAAAATTGCACTTGAGTCCCCACTGTGAGGAAAGCCAGTGTGCTACTATTGTGATCTCACTTTTCTTTCACAGAATGTCTTGCATTGATAAACCTGAAGAAGAAAATGCTTCTGTTTAAAGCACTTTTCATTGCAGCGTACTTTGTTCCCCATCTTTTGATGAAAACTCTTTCAGAAGCTAAGGGGAGATGGAAGGAGTAGTGCCTCTTCTAGTCATATTACAGAGGAAGGGACTGGGAGATGGATTTAAACTATACATGGACTTGACTATTGTCTTGGCTTAGGAAAGCTGGGAGGGGAGGCTGTCCTAAGTTTGAGCATCATTTGACATTTGAAGTGGATGGGACCCTGGTAAGTGGTCTAGCATATGTGCAGATCAAGAGGTGCAGTGGTGTCTTCCCTGGGTCCATGCAAAATATTATTGTTACAACTAGGACAGAAGAAAGGCATGGGGTCTACCCAGACAGAAACACAATTTTATTAATACAGCTGGCTCCTAGGCACAAGTTTGATCTTAACATTGTAATTGTGACATTTTGTTAAAGAGTGATAGAAATTACATGTTTTGGTTATTATAGTTATAATCTCATTACTGTTATTTTAAAGTGCTTCTGCTGCATGCCCGTCTGTGTTATTGTTTAATATGCATTTAAATTATGCCCAAGTCCAATTATAGAAACATAATATTTTATTCATATCAGATAATAAACTGAAAAAGTAATCCCATATACCAGATAAGGGTAACAGAGTGATGCAGTGGTTATTATTACCTCAGATTGCTTGTTTCTTAGCTGGAGGCCCTTCTTTACAGAGTCTGCATGTCCTTCCTTTCTCTCTGTTTTGTTTCCTAAGTGTTCCGATGCTGTTCCCTTATTTTATTTTATTGTGTATTTGTTTACTGAGGTTGTATATTGATCACAGCTGACTATTTGCAGGTGTTGCCTAGATGACATAATTCAGAAAGAAAAAAAAAAGTAGAACAGAGAACCAGTAAATTGTTCATATCAAAAACAAACAGAAAATAACAATATATAACAAAAACTTTGCAGAAACAGTTAATAGATGTAATAACAATTACGAGAGAAATGTACGTTTTACATGATTATTTTTCAGGTTTACATCATGGTGGAAATGCCAGACAGGGAGTGGGTGGGGGAGTTGGAGTTAAGAGGTGTTAGTAATAAACAGAGAGAGGGGCAATGAGTACAACTAGAGGTGGAGGGCCTTTAGGTGATGTAGTCTGCTTTGTGGCAAGTACAGTTTGATATGGTCTGGAGAAGTTTTTAAGTTCAGCTCTGAGAGTCAGAAGGGAGGTTGTAGTGCCTTTAGGTGTATGAGGGAGTTCTTTTGAGAAAAAAAAAAAGTTTAGGAGTAAGGATGGAAAAAGAGTCCTTGGTGGAGTGTGATTTGTGGGCTGGTGGACTGTGGGGGGTGTGTATTTCGGAGAGGCTTCCTAGGTTGTAGTTTGTGTGTTTGGTATAAAGTGTGGCAGCTAGTGGTGGGAATGAGTTAGGCTTGAGAAGTTTGAAGAGGAGAGCCTACTAGCAGATCTACTTGTGCTGTATTTTGAGCCTTTTTTTTTTTTGTGAATGAGACAGTGGTACTCATGAGAAGGTGAGTTAGTGACAAAGAGACAGATTTTGCTTTCAGTAGTTTGTAGACTGGAGGGTTTTTTCTTAAATGCTGCTGCTGTCATGGGAAGTTCATATTTGAGCGGAGCCAGAAAGGAATCCTTTGCATATAGTTGTGCTGGCTGAGTTGGATAGGTAGGGTGAAATTTTCCTAGTCCAGAAGAGAAGTGAATTAACTTTTGCCCTTATTTTCTGAATATGGGTATGAATGTTAATGACAGGTCTAGCCATAAACTGTGGTATTTCAAGGAAATAGTTGTTTCTACTGGTGTGCCACAAAAGGTAGTAATATATTGAGTGACTTTGGTGATTTTTTTTTAAGTTTTTGGGCGATGTCAAATAGCAGACCTTTGTTTCTGTAGGGATAAGTATTATTTTGTGGTTAGTGAGCCAGGAATTGAATGAGTTAACGTCCGTTTGCAGTTGTGTTCCATTTGTTGAGTGGTTGTGTTATCAGTACAGAGAATAAGCTGTACAGTAGAAAGATCATAAGGTAGTTTATTAATGAAAATAGAGAAGAGACAAGTGGCTAGGATAGAACCTTGGGATACTCCCTTTAAAAGAGGTTTGGGCTGAGAGAAGAAAGACCCTAATCTAACTAACTTTGAGTCTTTTTGACAAGAAGTCTTGGAACCAGGTGATGGATCTGTTCATACTGGCAGTGTTCAGAAGAAAGAGTTGGTGGTAGAGTAGGTCAAAGGGTTTGTGAAATCAGTGAATATTGCTCCTGTCAAGTTACCTTTGGTTATGTTGAGGAGAATGTTATCATTTAGACACTAAAGTGCTGTCATTGTACTATGACCTGTCCATAAGTCATACTGTTTTAGGATAAGGTGATTGTATTGTTGAATATAGCTTGAAAGTTGGGTATATGTGATTTTTTCTAGCCCCCTTGACAGGAGTGGGTAGGATGGAAACAGGACAGCAGTGTGAGATGTTTTGAAGTTTTAAATGATTGGGAGGGGGTAATGAGTGCTGTTTTCCAGATGTGTGGCATTATATTTTGTGTCAGGTAAAAGTTAGTGATGAAGAGGATGGGTTAGAAATTCCATGCAGTGATAGACCAAGAGAAAATGTTGTCTAGCCTGGGGTGGACTGTACAGGTATGTTTCCAAGTAGGTTATTGATGTCTTTATGTCAGATGTTTTGATCTGGCGGGGAGGGGGGCAAAGTGAGGGGGATCTGGCAGAGTGAAGAGGTGAGAGAGAGAGAATGCTGTTGATGTTTTTGGAGAAAATGGCTAAATTCTCTGAAAAGTCAGAGAAGGTGAGTGGTCTTTGACTAGTCAGCACTCTAACCTCATTCCAGAAGTGGTTAAGTTTATTTAAGAGGGAAAGTTGCTTGCTTTTGAGATCATTTTGCTTTATGCATCCATACAGATTGTTTAGCCAAGTGGGGCAGAGTAGCACAGTTGTGAAGGGGTGGATTATTTTTCCATGACTGTCAGACTTATTCCCTTAGCTTAAGGAGAGATTTAAGCCCTTCTGTGATGCATGAAGATTTCTCTCATCACAGAGACATGTTACAGGTGAAATGACAATCCTGCAAATTACCTGTGCACGTGTGTGCCTTGTGTGTATCCTGAAACTGACTGGTTCTGTATGTGATTAGTTTTACTCTTCCTTGCACTAATTAACTGCTTGAATGAGCTACAGCTTTTCAGTCACCCTGTCTCAGATAAACTGAATAATTAGAGAATGAATGATTGTATAGTGTATCTTCAAGTAATCACTGCCGTCACTAAGGAACCTCAGAAAAAAATGTAATTTTGAAGAGCTGCAGCCCTTGTTTAGTGGCTGTATTGCATTAGTAGACCTGACTGTTGTGTGATACAAGTTTGTGCATAATCTTTCATAAGACTTGTCCATTGTCATTTCTTTCATCTTTGTGCACAAACTTAATTACATATCTTTGAAAGATAAAATGTGAGGATCATTAAATTTGTTTTCATTTATTTTCAACTAAATTGTAGAGGCTCTTACTTTCATAGATGCTTTCCTTCTTCCTTTTCTCTCTTATTTTGACTAAATGGCATCTCTAAACAGCTGCAAAAGAAATTACCACACTACACCACTGTACTACATGTGGTGTGATCCCTTCAAAATAACAGGAGCAGCCAAGATGCTGTTTATGGACTTAAATTCAAATGGTTATATAAACTATAATGTTGTGGTCATATGTGTGTCTATGTAAATATATTTTTTGTTGCTACAACAGCCCATTTAAAGTGAGCGTCATAGGTCTGGAAGTTAGCACAAAGGACTAAAGCTCTGAGCTATTAACAAGATGCTTCTTGTGCCCATGATACTGAGTTTGATTCCTTGCACCTTCATTTGCCTGCCGTGTGAAGCTGAGCAAGTCAATCAGACAATGTCCTGAGTCATCTCTGAACCCAATCAATAAACAAAACAGAAAGAAGCATTAAAACAAAGGTAACATGCTTAGGTCTGAAACAATCTTCAGAAAAAATTACCTAAAATGAATTCTGCGTTTCCCTGTATGATGCATCCTTTCTGACATAGTTGCTCCATTGATTACATCTATATTATCCATCCTCATTCCAAAGCTACTTGAAACAGTAGCTTGAGTCATTTGCAAATAATTTACTATCTTTTGCATAATATCTGAATTAAAAGCAGTATCTGTCCCTAAAATAATCTTTTCAAGGATGGTAACTGTTTGGACAGAAACAGAAACTTAATGAAAATTGATAGTGTTCACACAAATATTCAAGATGTAACCTTTTACTTGCCTTTTGAAGTAAATGCATAACTTAAATATAGTTTTTAGACTAATGTCGAGACATGCTGCCCAGAAGTCTACTGAAAAATTGTCCAGCCATTTCACTGGTATGTGACTGTGTATAAGTTGGGACAAAAATAAGCCTAAGTGGCCCTTAGAGTCTGAGAAACTGCAAACTTTTATCTGATTTGATTTGAAACAGACTTGTGCGGATTATATTTTTTTCCTGAAAGGAACAATTATATTATACTAAAGTCATAAATAAAACACATTTTTAAAAACATTTGCAACAAGTAAACTATAACAAGAGGTCTGTATAACAGAAGAATAAACTATTTAATAAAGATTAAAAAGAAAATAAAAGTAACAGGAAAACTTACTGATTACTCTCAAAAATCAGCAAAAAGAAGATAAACTTGTTATATATAGCTTTCTGTTGTCATATAGGCACATAAACTTTATGTACCTTGGATAGCTGTTATGATTGTTCTGTCACTGCAGCCAACAGAAAACAGTGTCAGAAGCACCTGGACAGCTTTAAAAGCTGTAGGACATGTCAAACTGCTCCCACAAAAAAGCACGGTGGCTGCCTGAAGTGTTTTACAGCTTTTAAAGCTGTTCTGTTTGTTGAGACGAATGAAATATTACTTCTGCTAGCTGTGTGGCAGTGATTTGTGTTACAGCTTTCAAAGCTGTAGCGTACTTTTTTCTCTCTTAGATAGTAATATATCACAGCTAAAGTTTCATGTACAACAAAGGGGTGTATATTGGATGATTGAACTTTCAAAGGTTCGACTCTCATATGGTCGACACCATATGATCAAATTTTTGAAAGTTCGAACGTTTTAATGGAGATTTCCGTACAGTGAGGAATGGGAAGATTTCCCTTTTCTGCACTGTAGTGCGATCTCGGGGTTGATATATTTAAAGAGTGGGGGTGCATGGGGGCTTGCCCCCTGCTTAAAACATTCAGGTAGGTTATTTGTGTAGTTTATTTTTTTTGTTAGATTTTCAAACTTTTAAAAGTTCGATCATATGGTGTCGACCATAATACATGCGAACTTTTGAAAGTTCGATTATCTAATATAGACCCACTGCAAAGAATTATTATCAGGCTGGGCTGGTGATCATTATCAATTTGTTAATGTGTTTGAAAAATGTTTTTAAAAAATTTACCTAGAGAGGTTTGATCTTGAGGTGAACCTCTTATAGATTCATAGGTGTATACCTGAGCAACAACCCCAGGGGCCTTGGTACTATAGAATTATTTTGAGGGGTATATGTAGGCTTGGACTTGGGTAGTCAAGCATTTGCAGGCTGCCTTTGTCCATTAGAGACATAAGTGTAAAATATAAAACACTTCAGAGATGTAACCTTTTATATTTATATACCAGACCAGGTGTAAATTTCCGAGTCTCCTTCCAGTGGTCCAAGTTACTCCTGAATTGGGTTAGGAAAGAACTCTACATGGATAGAAATCCTGTTCCAGAGAAGTAATAGTCCCTTGTGGATGTGCAGCAGCTCTGTCAGAATGGGATGAGAAGATGCCTTGTAGACTAGGCATAGATTACCTCTTGGCAGTCTGTAGGATTCAGAGTTCAGGGATGCAGTAAGTGCATGCAATGTTTCTGTCTTGTAGTATGAATCAATTTGTCAAAAACATTAGCAGATTGTTCATGATTGGTGACCCTAAATGGTGACACGTCAGCAATCCTTTGTGTTATATAGCATAATTGAAGTAATATTTGTTTGCCCCTAAAAATAATGCATTCAACCATTAGGTTACTATGAAGAAAATATGAAAATTGAGAATTCTAATGTAAAATTTCATGATTCAGTTGCTCCATTTTTTTGTCAGTCAACATACAACCTCATGCAATTTATATGTGAATGTACAGAAGTCTTGCCCAGAACACATTACTATAAAACATCAAAACACTTCAGAGCTGTAACCCTTTATATGAACCTGTAAACTTCAGAGTTGTAACCCGTTATATTTATATACCACAATAGGTCAAAATGGCCTACATTGTGGAAACAGTCTTTAAAAAATGATAAGGAGTTGGGAGACTGTAGAAGAATGTTATTTCATACACACTGTGTTGATTTGTTTTTCATCAGGATGTATGCTCGGTTTACCTTTAAAACCTCGAATCACACTTGTGCGAGTGGTCATATCCTCGCATCGTAAAAACGAAACTGGAAAAAGCGACAGTTTCTAATGTTCGAAAAGCAACAAATTGAACAGCCAATTCGCTGTTTTTCGAACATGAATATCGACAGCAAAAGTATATGCCGTGTAATGTAGGGGGGCAAGCCCCCCTGCACACCCCCCCCTCTTTATTATTCTAACTCCGAGATCGCACTACAGCGGGGAATGGAACCATTTCCAACTCTCCACTATAGTGCGCTCTGCCCCTAAATGTCGAATGTGCAATGAGCGACTCTCACTGTGCATTCGCTCATTGCACATGCATTCGCTCATTGCACATTCAAACCGTCTTCCGTTCGAAGTTTTCAGAACTTGAAAACTGTCTTTCAAACATTTGACGGTCGCCCGTGTGCAATATGTACATGTAAAGGTAAACCGTATGCTCTGTATATATTTTCCTTTTTGTGATTCTGTATTTTTCTCACTTAAACACAACCTGTTATTTTATTTTTGTGAATCAGCATATAACTTATGAATGAATAGCTATATGTTCAAAATAATTTAGTAGTTTTTTTGTAGGCCATTTGGCAAATGCATTAAGAAGTTATACTTTTATGGTCACTTGTTTTTGAGGTGCATTTAATAGTGATTCATATCTTTTTCCTAATGCACCTGAGGCATGTAGTAACATCATTGCAGTTTAACTTTTCTGTGCTTATTTACTTTGGCCTTTCTGTTTATTGATGCAAGTAAGGTCATTAAAATCTTACTTGTTGGTAGTTGAAGTGTATATTTAGTGGCAGTGATGAAGTTTAAGGATTAGAAGGGAGCCTTCAAAAATTACTTATTTCTCTAGGGAAGAGTTACTGAATGGAAATAATTAAAAATAATTCCTAAGATTCTGGTTGATGGGGTTGCAGCTAATTATACATTTCTTGCACACCTCGACAGCTTCAGTAATTGCATGCAAGGTCTCTGACAAAGTCTTGTGATAGCAACTCACCAGAAGTGTTATTAATATGCAGTATATTTCCCACTTGTTAAGTTTCCTACAATACAGTATTGTTCCTTTTATTTCTTCATAGTAATTGGAGGGTAAATATCCAGCTGATAAATAAACAAAAACAGACATTTGTGATTACTTTGCATTGTAGTTGAGAATTACAGACAGGCTTTGGGTATGCAAGTTCTATATTTAATTAGGTAATCAAGTTCATGAGATTGAATAACAGTGAGACACTAGTTATTAGAAGAAAATTGTGTTCACTTAACGATCTAAAGGACTGAAGCTCTTGCACTGCATACAATTAGCTTGCATTTAATTATAAGAAGTCTTTAATCTGGCCTGACTAGTGGTGTGGATCATCACAACATGTTTTCTAAATCATACTTGAATTTTTTTTTTTTAATTTGAGTAGCATTAATCCTGTAATATGCTGTTCATGTTTAATTGTGTAAGAAGTAGCAGTTCTTTCAACAACAATTCTATTTGTCAGTCCATACAACTGAATAGTCCGCATTTAAGTATAAGGAATATAACAAACTGTAGCTGTTACAAGATTTGCAATATCTGTATTTTGGATAGCGGATAAGCAGTATAGAAGGGCATTGCATAGGGTTAGACTGTAAGCTCCTGCAGTCCCGAGTTTGATAATTCCATCATTTACAAATATACTGTGAGATGCCAAGCTTGTCGTTTTACCAGACCAGTGCTTTCTAGGTCACTACTCAAAATGGACCTGTACTTAATACCTCTTTTCTGGTTAAACAAATAAATGCATGTAAGAATGAATAGATAAATATATTTAGTCAGAAACATAATCCTGTTTTCCGTGGTGCAGTAGGCAATGCATCCATGTTGTTCTTTTATAACAATCCATAATAAAAGCAGACACTAAAACAGAGCACATATTTGCCTTTGGTTTGCACAGAACAGTGTAAACTAATCGGAGGGCTAACTTTTTAACTTTTGCAGATAAGCATGCTGCAACAAACATGTACTGAGTACTTGATGCTAAAGTTTTACAGAGAGTCTGTATATCTTTTAAGATTTTAATAGTGCTTTTCTTTTTATTGTAGATTGATCTCTTAACTATGTTAGCATAGTATCCTACGTGCTAAAATGTTTTCATTAGCTAAGAATAAGATCACAACTCAAGGAAGCATAAATTGCAAATATTCTAACACTGCTTAATTTTCATGCAATTTTAAAATCTTTGATGCAGAACTGACATTTTGAATTATATTTCCAGTCACTACAAATATATATTTAAAAATTGAACATACATGTGTTAATGTTTACATACATGCGTGCGCACACACACAGACACACACACACACACACACATATATATATATATATATATATATATATATCTATATATATATATATATATATGTGTACACACACACATGTAAACACACACTCTCGCGCACAAAACCACGTGTATATTTTTTCCTCACTTTGCTCCAGTGCCTGATGATAATCCATTCCTCTTGCACCGAATTGCCGCTTTCATTCCCTTTCACTGGGATGAGGGTCAGCCAAGAGAGGATGTCATTCAGACAGCTGTCAGAGTTTTCTTATTTGGGTAAGCTACCCACAGGTAGCTGTGCAGTGGGTTGACCATGCTTGTACTCACCCTTCCTTATTTGAGGACATATCACAGTCACTCTCACCACTCCCTGACATAAGGCACCATAGGCTGTACTCCACTAGAGACAAATTTTCCTACTCGTGTGCCCCCTCCCTCCACACAGGTATACCCCACTCCGTGAGAGAGGTGAATAGGTTCTGTGTCACCATTCCTATCTCCTGTTCCAGTGTCAGGGCCATTAATCAAACCTTGGTCGCCTAGGTTGGTCAGGGCACTATCCTTCTGTACCAGCGCTAGATACATATACATATTATTTTAAAGCTTTCAGTTTTGCATGTTTGATGTATATATTTTTTTTTGGATCATTTTTTTCCCTTTCCTTTTTTTTGCACAGAGTAATTTTGATACTCTTATCACCCTTTTGCCATCTTTCTGCTGTGAGTAAGCACCTTCCAATGATCAACTTGCCTACAGAACACACAGATTACCTCCTCTAATAGGACCTATGTTGTGGGTGAATGTTACTTGTTCCCTGTCAGCTACTGTAGTAGTAATAGCTACAAAAGAACGGTGAGTGTGGAATTGCTTACACTGAGTGATCTACTTTTACTCTTTCTGTCCAGTTCCTCCTCTTCCATCAAGTGTCATGCTTTGTATCATGTGGTAGCATACCTGCTGTAACAAACACGCGTGTGTGTGTGTGTGTGTGTGTGTGTGTGTGTGTGTGTGTGTGTGTGTGTGTGTGTGTATGTATATATATATATATATATATATATATATATATATATATATATGTATATATGTATGTGTGTGCGTGTGCGTGTGTGTGTGTGTGTGTATATATATATATATATATATATATATATATATATATATATATATATATGCTGTTATGAGCCTGACACTTGCTGACAGTAGGAAGTGAAAAGGGCTATATTAACAAGAGGAGACAGTCTTGTCAGTACTCATTTTTGTCTTGGCAAATTGCCGTCAGCATATCAAATCTAGAGGCCTTTCTGCTGATGCAGTTTGTAGTAGCAGTGTTGCCAAACCATGGGTCCTAGGTAAAATATGCTAAGAACCAAAACTCCTCCTTGATTTCATTATTTAGAAGTTCATAGGTGTGTACTAGACTAATGGCCCTGGAGGCTTTACAAGCCTAGCCTATAGGATTACCCTGGCATCGTGCCAACTGACCTTAGTTCCCAGTGCCTCTGTCGAGTAAAGCCACTGGAGTGATCCCTGGGGTGAATTTTCCATTTCCTATCCACTCATCATGATTTCTCTTGAAGAGGACCAGTGAGGTGCTCTGCTTGACATGTATGGGAAGTCCATTCCATGGCATGGGCAGTCTCTGGGCTATGAACCTGTCCATCCAGCTTGTTCTGTTGATTGTGGTAATGAGGTTGAGGTCTCTGGAGCATGTGGTACGGAGGGATTGAGATTTCATTAGATATAGAATTTCTAACAGAGCTGGGTTAGACATGGCTTTGTAGGTCAAGCAGAGATCGCCTCTAAGTAGGCGATATGAGACAGAGAATAGTTGGGAGTTTTTTGAGTCTGTCCATATAGGAGAAGTGTTTTAAGGACTAGGATCCTCTTTGTGAGTTACTTCTGCGGCCTCTCCAGTTGTTGCAGGTGTCTAGTGAGGTACATGCCAAGTGGGGCATTGTACTCGATGATTGGCCTAATGAGGGAAGAGTAGAGGGAGACAAAAACCTCTTTCTTCCTGGATGCAAAACCCTTAGTAATGAGATGTGCCACATACAGGGGCGGCTCGTGGCATAGGGCTGCCGGACTGCAGCCCCCTCAAAAATAAAAAAAGAAAGAAAAAGAAGAAAGAAAAATGAAAAATAAAAAAAATTAGTTTTTCAAAATTCGCGGACTTCGCGCATAGACCGAGTCCCGACTACTGTCGGTCTATGCGCATGCTCAAGGCAGTCCGGCCGTCCCCATAGGGGGACACAAGGAGACGTCTGTGCACTTTTACAGTGCACAGACTCGCCAGGATTATGGGTCGCGTCCGGACTGCAAGAGGAGCAGCAGGGACTCGGGACAGAGCATTAGGGATCTCGTCGGGTCGGGAAGGAGCATTGGGATCTCGCGGGTCTTCAGTATTGCGCGGGAAGGATGTACGTTAGCTGGATGTATTCAGGTAAGGTGCCTTTTAATTTACAATGTTTATTTGTATGGAGTTTGTGCTTTTTAATTTACAATGTTTATTTGTGTATGGTGCTTGTGATTTACTGGAGTTTGTGTATGGTGCTTGTGCTTTACTGGAGTTTGTGTATGGTGCTTGTGCTTTACTGGTGTGTGTGTGTGTGTGTGTGTGTGTGTGTGTAAATGCCCCAGGTGCTTATGGTGGTGTGGTAGGGAATGCCTCAGGCTTGAACCCTGTACCCTGTATGCAGGTGTTAAAGACTTGAGTTCCCTACCCACCACCATTTGTAAAAAAATTTCAGATTTTTGCCTCATATTCGATCTGATCTGTTCCTCATAATATCTGTGGTTTGTAAATGTTGCAATGCTTGATATTTGATGGTGTAGTAGTAGCATTGTTGCCTCACAGCTGCAGGTTCTTGGGTTTGATTCTTGGCTGGGGTTCCTTCTTTGTGGGGTCTGTATCTTCTCCCTGTGTTTGTGTGGGTTTGCTTTTGTGTCCTCCCATGTTACAAAGACATGTCTGCATTATTTCTTCCTGGGCCTCTGCTGAAAATTGTTTATTTGTTCCAAGTCAGACTGTCCTGATTAAAAAATGTTAAATAAAATTGACAGGCATTTGAATTTCAGACTTAAGGGTTTCTG
Source organism: Protopterus annectens (assembly GCF_019279795.1). NCBI lineage: Eukaryota > Metazoa > Chordata > Ceratodontiformes > Protopteridae > Protopterus > Protopterus annectens. The sequence goes on along the minus strand of NC_056728.1, from coordinate 562,320,507 downwards.
AATGTTTAATTCCTTGCGTATTTGATGGTGCAGTGGTAGTATTGTTGCCTCACAGCTATAGGTTTTCTGGTTTGATTCTTGGTTGGGGTGGCTTCTGTGTGGAGTCTGCATCTCCTCCATGTGTTTGTGTGGATTTGCTCTGGTGCCCTGCCATTTTACAAAGACGTGTCTGCAGTTTTAATCCCTGCTGAAAATTGGTTTTGTTCTGTCCGCAGTAAAATTGACAGGCATTTGAATTTCAGACTTCAGGTTTCTGAATGTTTAATTCCTTGCATAATTGATGGTGTGATGGTAGTATTGTTGCCTCACAGCTATAGGTTTTCTGGTTTGATTCTTGGTTGGGGTGGCTTCTGTTTGGAGTCTGCATCTCCTGCCTGTGTTTGTGTGGATTTGCTCTGGTGCCCTGCCATTTTACAAAGATGTGTCTGCAGTTTTAATCCCTGCGTCTCTGCTGAAAATTGTTTTTGTTCTGTCCGCAGTAAAATTGACAGGCATTTGAATTTCAGACTTCAGGTTTCTGAATGTTTAATTCCTTGTATAATTGATGGTGCAGTGATAGTATTGTTACCTCACAACTACAGGTTTTCTGGTTTGATTCTTGGTTGGGGTGGCTTCTGTCTGCATCTCCTCCCTGTATTTGTGTGGATTTGCTCTGGTGCCCTGCCATTTTACAAAGACGTGTCTGCAGTATTAATCCCTGCGTCTGCTGAAAATTGTTTTTGTTCTGTCCGCAGTAAAATTGACCGGCATTTGAATTTCAGACTTCAGGTTTCTGAATGTTTAATTCCTTGCATAATTGATGGTGCAGTGATAGTATTGTTGCCTCACAGCTATAGGTTTTCTGGTTTGATTCTTGGTTGGGGTGGCTTCTGTCTGCATCTCCTCCCTGTATTTGTGTGGATTTGCTCTGGTGCCCTGCCATTTTACAAAGACGTGTCTGCAGTATTAATCCCTGCGTCTCTGCTGAAAATTGTTTTTGTTCTGTCCGCAGTAAAATTGACCGGCATTTGAATTTCAGACTTCAGGTTTCTGAATGTTTAATTCCTTGCATAATTGATGGTGCGGTGGTAGTATTGTTGCCTCACAGCTATAGGTTTTCTGGTTTGATTCTTGGTTGGGGTGGCTTCTGTGTGGAGTGTGCATCTCCTGCCTGTGTTTGTGTGGATTTGCTCTGGTGCCCTGCCATTTTACAAAGATGTGTCTGCAGTTTTAATCCCTGCGTCTCTGCTGAAAATTGTTTTTGTTCTGTCCGCAATAAAATTGACTTCATGTTCTTCAGAATACATAGTAGCACAACCTTTTTTTTTTTTTAGCAATTTTCGAAGTTTATAAGATGAATATTTTAAATTTGTCCCTATTTTTGGGACTGTATTCACCCATTATTGGCTTCGTCCAGGTTTTTGTGCTAAGGTTGACAGCTATGGCAAGAACTGAATTCACTGAATATGTTTGAGGGCTGTATTCCCTCATTACTGGGTTTGTCCAGGTGTTTTGTACTAAGAGGTTGACAGCTATGGTGAGAACTGAATTCACTAAATGATAGCCATTTAAGTTTCAGTCTTCCTCTTTTTACAAAGCAGCTGATGTGGCAGTGGTATGTTACTCTGACTGTTTTTGCTCAGGGACCTTGGCAGTAAAATATATGGTGGCAACACAACATTTTATTCTAGCAACTTTCCAAGATTATACAAGCAATGTTTAATGTGTCCCTGTTTTTGGGCTTTTGACCCCCCCCCAATACATTTTGGCTTTTTCCAGTTTTCTTGAGCTGCGAAGTTGAGATGCAGTTGAGTATTGAGTAGATTTTACAAGGAACTGAGAGCTGCAGGGAATAGAAGTTTAGTGCTTTGCCAAGTTAATACTATAGCACAACAGGCTGTGTACTTGCTTTTGATGCAGAAGGTTGTGGGTTCTACTCCCACAAGGGGTAGATGCTGCCGTACTGAGAATGTTCTCCTTGGTGAAGATACTAACTATGAGTTCGTTATCAGTTTGCCATCCATTTCCTCTTGCAATATTATTACTAGCTTATCATTTTTTTAATGTAATATAGACAATTTATTCCTGCAGGGCAACAGACACTTTATTTTTCGATGAAACCATGAAATATAAAGGTGATTGCTAGCAGCAACCACTTCATTAGTTACAGATTTCTTTAATGTGGAATTATTTAGATGACTGACTTTAGAGATTGTGCATATTTACTGATAATGGACTGTAGAATTGTGCATATTTACTGATAAAGGTGGACTGTAGAATTGTGCATATTTACTGATAATGGTGGACTGTGGAATTGTGCATATTTGCTGATAATGGTGGACTGTGGAATTGTGCATATTTACTAATAATGGTGGACTGTGGAATTGTGTATATTTACTAATAATGGTGGACTGTGGAAGTCTGAGTAGACTTTTTTATGATAAATGTTCTCAACTGGGCAGTTTTGCCATTATGGGTGCATATGGTTTGTTTCATTGCTTACTGGAAAAAATGTTCAAAACAAATTTAAAACATCCTGTAACAAGTGTACTGTATTGTACAAGGAATATAATTTTAGTACAATGAGGAAGGTGTATCAAAGAGCACATGTATGTTTCATATGCAAGGAGCCTATGATTCAAAACAGCCCAAAATTAATCTTTATCTGCCACTGGCAAAATGTATTTTCTTTGAATGTGGGTTTCAATGCTGTTTCAATGAATGTGAGTTTCAAGGGCAGAGAAGTTTTAATGCTAAGTTTTCATTGTGAGACTGCATTGCTTTGTTTAACAGATGACTTAGTGTTTGTGCTGTAAAATACAAAATAAAACTTTCAAATGAAGTCCAACTCATCATAGAAGTAAAGCAGTATGCACATTAGTGGTTATGGTAAATGGAGTGAAATAGCCAAGTATAATGGTTCATTGGAATGGCTGCAGAGGCTCCATTCAACCATTATTTTGTCAGGGGGGAAGGGCAGCAAACTCAGACAGGCCCAGCTGAACTATACCTCCCAACTGTCCAGATTTTCAAAGAATGAATAGATTTTGCTTCTTATTTTTGGTTTGTTCATAAAATTTGTAGTTTTAATTCCTAAATGATTTGCCAGAAGTCACTCTAAGTTTCAGACTTCATAACCTTCAGAAAAATGCATGTTAAAGTAAGAGCTGTTCTATCAACTGTCTCAATTTATACAAGAGCAATTTTTAGTACTGTTTATATGTGCCCCAATATATTTGGCCTTGTTCAGATTTACTGCATTAACAGGTTGAGAGGTACATGCAAATAAATTGCTTTATAGAATTAGGCATAGCCATCCTCTCAACTGTCCCCAATTTTTGGCTCAAAATGTTGCTCTTCCCCCTTATAATCCCTCCACAAAATAGCAATTTTGGAAGAAAACATGGAGGGTTTACAATTAAGAAATAACTGTAATAATCAAAGTTATAGATTACTTGAAATGCATGTAGATTCTTTTATATTTTGTCAGCTGCTCAAGGTAGCAGTACTAATATTAAAGTGTCCCTTCTTTGACAGGTAGCAGCTGTATTGTGTGTCTATTTTATATTTTTGCATCACGTTTTTGTCCATTTTCATAAAATTGTGTTTTTGGCAAATTAGTGACATCACTAAAGACTGAAGTTAGAAAATGACAGACATTTGAGTTTCAGATTTTATACCCTTCAGAAAATTCATACTAATGCAAGACCTATTCTATTATCTTTCTAAGTTTATTAGAGCAATATTTAAAAATTGTCCTTATTGTTGGGCCTTTGTCCCACTTCTGTGTATGGCTTTGTCCAGATTTCTTGCTCTTGAGGTTGAGAGGTATGACAAATGTGTCAGGGCCATCACAGTCAGCCAGTGAGATTTCAAATTGTGACATGCTTGTTGCACCCCACTCCCCATGTAGTGACTCTGGATGTGTCCAAGCAAGGCAAGGAGTAGTTGTATCTACCTTGGATGGGGAGGACACACTGCATAAGTACTACAGTGGCTTTTCATCTGTCCTTGATTTTGCAGAATGGTCTGGTTTCTGTCATATTTTTGTACTGTTGATTTATGCTTATTACTCAAAGTGCCTGTTGCTCTGTGCTTTTAAGTAGCAATGCTTTAATGACCATAAGGTAAGCTTGTCTGAGATCGTAAGATGCAAGTAAGCTTTAATAAGCATACTGTTAAAGAATTGCCAACATTGAAAGCCTTTCTGTTGTTGCCATGCAGAGAATACTTGACTAGATAATGTATAAGCCTTGGGTATTAAAGGACAGGATTCCATTATTTTAAAAAGCTCATTACACTTGTTGGAGACTTCCAGTCATCTCTACAGACTTTACCCGTAAACTAAACAGAATGCCAATCATGTGTGGTCCATAACCTGTACAGTAATCCTTTAAGCAATGTATCTTGAGCTTGTTTCTTGTTTGCTTTTCATTTTTACTTTTATCATGTTTTCCCCATGAAACAAGTTGTCAGGCAGCAGGTCTTTTTGGATAAGAAACATTTTTACAAGTGGGGCATCACATAGATTTCTACTTTCAGCATGTTACTTGGTACTTTAATAAAGCTGAATATATTATAATTAGGACTGCAGTGCAAGGAGAAGTGGTTTGAGTTGAGTGCTTCTGGTTTTTCTTATACTTGATTTTGACTGGCATTCCAGTAATGTATTTAAAAAGTAATTTATTTTTCATGCCTCACAACCTTTTGTTTCCATCTAGATATTAAGTAAGCTGTCATGCAGCCAATGCATTGAAATATTTTTATTCTTCTACACTTATTTTTGTCTTGATTGGACTTTCATAATGATGGTTTGCCACCCAGGGCAGCGTATTTAATTAAAGTTAGTTTTTTGTGGTTTTGTGCATAGCCCCTCCCCTTTCTGGTTGACCACACCCCCTTGACCCCACCCATTCAGCTGTCTCCTGCAGCCCCCCTGTGATTTGAAGTCACCAGCCGCCACTGGCCACATAGAAGGACTTTCTGACCACAGTGGCAATGTGTTGGTCAAAAGAGAGGTTGCTGTCAACCTGTGTTCCCAGATCTCTTATAACAATCCTGTGTTATCTTATCACAGGATCTTATCCTGTGTTCAGTGGACTTCCATCAATATGGTAATTCATGGGAACCGGGTTTTTCCCAAAGGGGATGATGACACATTTTTTGGCATTGAGCGTAAGGCCATGGTTCTGACACCAGTCATTGGTCTCAGTGAGGCCTTTCTGTAGGATGTCAACATCACTTGGGGAGTTAATAATGGCTCCAAACTTGCAATTGTCTGCCAACTTTGTCAGCCAGAGTCCTTTCGTGTTGGCCTGGACTTCAGAGAAGTAGATAACAAACAGTAGAGGACCCAGGACCGAACCCTTTGGGACTCCACTCGTGACTGGTCGACAGTCTGACTTTGAGTCAGCTACTTTCACGCTGTGGGTTCTAACTGTGAGATATTTTGCAACCCACCTAGTCATACTGGGGTTGATGCCTAGCTTAGTGAGTTTTTCTATGATTCCTGAGTGGGGAATGGTATCAAAGGCCTTGGCGAAATCAAGGTAGGCTGTATGAACCACCTTGCCTTCATCCACAGCTCTGGTGACTGACTCAAAGAAGTCGACCATGTTGAGCAGGCATGATCTACCCTTCACAAAACCAAACTGTGTGGGATCCAGAGATTGGTAATTCCCTATATCCTTGTTTATTAGGTCCATGATGATGCGTTCCATAGCTTTGCATATCAATATCATATCATAATCATATCATATCACGATTTAATAATTCCTTTTGTCTTTAACACACTGAAGTGTGGCTGTTGTGAGTATTCGGATTAATTGCCCTTTTCCTAATTGTGCTATATGGTGTAGTAATCTTGACAGTACTGATAATTTAGATTAGAGAATGGGCAAACTGTACATTAAACCCTGATTGGACAGTGAATGTTTTCCAGCAGGATGTTAATGTGGAGGTAAGGCCCACTGAAAAATGAGTTTGATGTTTAATGGCAGCATATTAAGCTGCTGTGGAGCTCGGACTGTAAGGAAGCTAATGATTGCCATTATTTTACCCTTGCTAAGCAGCACTTTTTTAGTTTATTCACTGCAAAGTTAAAATAAACAAAAAAATAATTAAAAAAAAAAGAAAAGTATGTCTGTGTGTGCATGAAAGTGAGAGTGACATCGACTGGGCCATTATATGCTCGCTAAGCAGTGCTTTTACTGTTTAGCAAATGTAAATTGAAAATAAACATTAACAAAAATAGAAAAGTGTGTGTATTATGTATGTATTTGTGCTTTTGTTTCTGTGTGTGTGTGTGTGTGTGTGTGTGCGTGCGTATGCATGCCTACGAGCATGAAGGCAGGTGTGCGCGTGCGTGCGTGTGTGTGTGTGTGTTTGTTTGTTTATGTCTGTGTGTGCATGAGAGAGAGAGAGATAGAGAGACAGAGATCAGTCGAGCAATGGCAGTAGCAGTTAAAATTAAGATATATGCATACTTCTCAACCTCTTAGCTCAAGAAATCTTGATAAAGCCTAAAATAATGGGGGAGCAAAGATTCAAAAATAGGAATAGCTTTTAAACATTGTTATAAGATTAAGACTGTATTAGAAGAAAATTATTTGTTTTTGCATACACTTTCTGAAGGAAATAATGTATGAAACTCAAATGTAAGTCATTATTTAGTAACTTCAACTGCAAAGATTTGTCAACAAACCACACCATTTATGAGTACCAGATCAAACAAATGAGGTAAAAATCTTGGACGTTCTTTAAAATCCAGATAGTTGAGAATTATGGAGATAAGAAACTTTTAATGGCTGCCATTATTAAATGAGTTTACTCAATCTATTTTAAAGCTATACTGCTTTCTAAATGTTTGTGTGTGAGGGAAAGAATGTGTGTAGACATTAAATACTTACCAAACGTATATCCTGGATGTAAAATACTTCCTCCTACAGCATTTACATATACTACTGCAAGTTTGAAACATTAGGCAGAGAAACTATTTTATATCAAAAATATATATATAAAAATATAGTCATAAAAAATAAATAAGTTAAACAAAGTAATTTTATAGACAGCCCATTCTCTAAGCACAGTTATGCCCTCCAGGGTGACTGTTACTATGTAAGTAGCACCGTTTTAGGAGTGCAGAGGCCCTCTGCCTGTGGCTTTGGGCCTCAGAACACCCCTTGGCATTCGTTATTAACACAGTAACATACACCCTGTTGGGCATTATTGCTTGTTTAATTAATTTATGGGATTGAAGAGAAGGGTGTTTTTTTCTAACAAAGAATTAGTGAAAAATACTACATAGTACATGTCTACATAACACTGCTTGGTAAGACATTGTATTGACACCTAGAGAATTTTGTAAACAGCTCTTAGGTCTTCTGATCTGTATAGTTTTGATTTTGAGTATACTATGTATTTTATAGTAATCATAAGCCCCATTAAGCAGAGGGAGAGTACCTGTCTCTACTTCTCAGCATGCAGTACTGTTTGGAGACCCTCACTGATTTCTGCAGCTTTAACACTGTAAACAGACTGTCCTCAGGGAAGTTTGGACTTTGAGTGACCTTTAAAAAAGGGATAACTTCTATTATACACTAACTTGCCAACTGAGTTTTGTAGTCCTATTTCTGCCGCTGACATACAGATTTGTTGGTCCTTGTTTGTTCACTTTCCTCCTTTTTGAAGATGTGAGGCATACCTTAAGGTTCTACTGATTTTGATGATGGCTGCGTTAGTCAGTGAAACTGAGAAATCTTGAGCTGTAAATGTGAAAGCAGGTGCTGTCTTAAGAAGCTGCCAGGAGTAGACTTTACAGATAAAAATAAAATTTACTGTGGGCCTCCACTCCACTAAAAAGGTGTCTTAATCAGAGGGGGTTATTTTACTCACTAAAATGTAATAAATAAGGAAGCCTGTTGTAAAGTAAAATGCCTCATACCATTGCCACAAGGAACATTTATATATTTTTGTAATGTACATTAAAAAGACAATACATTTGAGAAAATAATTGAAGTTTTTATGTGTAAATATGATGTATTCCTTTCCTCAGAGTCCTTCAGTCACAAATTCTGACTGGTCTGAACTGGACATATTGCTTTTGGTTGGAACACTTGGTCATGTGCTAAGTCTTGGTGCCAGCAGCTTCATTGAAGAAGAACATCAAACATGGTATTTCCTCTTGAACACACTTTGTCTAGCTCTGTTCCAGGATGTATGCAGAAAGTATTTCCTATTGCCAGAACATGACCTTGAACTCAGTCCATGTAGGAGGATAACTTCTGAGGATTCTACAAGCAGCCAGCAACATTCTTACAGAGGGAGAGTGCAAGTACCGCATTATGATGACGATAAAACCAAAGGAGCAACTTCCCCGGGATTTGGCGCAGACAATCTGAAGTGGTTTGCTTTGGCTACACCATGGATCACTCTAGTGTTATGTCGACTACTACGATCCTTAAATCAGACTGGAATTAAATGGGCTCACAGGCCAGATTTTGGTCACTGGCTAACAAGGTACTTTCTATTTACTTTATTCTATTGCCTGTTCTATCGTTTTTGCTCAGACAAGAGTCATATGTTATTATTTCTTCTTCATTCGTTTGAAGTTTGGTCTGTGATATACTGTTAGCTACAGCACATCTAACTTTATACCAAGGCTCCTTCCTTAAAATTATTAATAAATGTGTTGGCATGCATAGAAAGAACAAGTGTACGAGTTTATTTCACCATTAGCTGGACACTGCATTGATAGCCAGGTGTTTGTACATATTCGTGATGGGCCTTATGCTGAACTCATCAAACCAGTACTTGCACAGATTTACCAATTAAAAAAAGCTGTGAAACATAGCATTTCAAAGGCTGCTGCACCCCTGACCCCTTGATGTACGGAGAAAAGTCAGCATACTCTCCTTACTTATAAACTGCCTCACTCTTACATTAGGGAAAGGGCTTCAATCTTGACATGACATTTTCAAAAAAATGAACCTCTAATGATGAGTACCACTCCCATTTGGACACATAATCTAAAAACACTTTTGCCTGCAGTTGTTTCTGCTAAGGGAGATGTCCTATACAGCAAATTACATGAACCTTGCAATACAATATTTGATTTAGTGACATGTAGTGGGCAGTCTCCCTTGCTTGTGTGGTTTTTAGTCTCTGTCTTCCATAGACAATTCTACTTTCTGATTTTGTGTGTTTTCTTATTTTTTTGGGATCACAACTAAATTCACAGAAACCAGAGTCACATCTTACTAATACAGATTTTATTGTCTCTTTAGCCTTAGGAATACTTAATAGCAGCATATTACATAGTAGCACAAATGGCAGAGCTGCTTCGATTTTACATTTTTAAGTAAAGCAGAACAGGTGAATAATCACTATTCATTTATTATATTTAAATTTTGGCTGGAAGCATGCAGCCATAGTTCTATCTTCTACATTATTAAATATAAAGTTTTCTGTGTGACTAGTTTATTACATTTTTCATCATCATTCCGATTGTAGAACTAGAGTAAATGTGTCTGCTTTTCAGTTTCTGGGATTAGTTCCATCCTCTTATTATTACTGTGCATTTGTTGGTTAATTTTACTTGATCCCATGTTGTATATTGCTGTTGCTTTATCTGGCATGTCTGTAAATATCCATTTGGCATAAATAGCTGTGGTTCAGACTGGAATGTGGGTGAAATGTAATAGAAGAAAAAAATGGGTAAATTTTGTATACAAAGGAAAGAAAGTTATTTTGACGAACATGATACATGCCATGGTGCAGCTTGTATTTTTGCCATCTTTTTCTCAAATTATATTGCACCTAAGCACTAGTGTACCCCTACCTCATCTTGCCAGTACTTCTGTAGTCTTTAAAGGAATGGGAGTTATTACATCTTAACCCCAGTTTTTTTCCCACTGCCGATTATTTCATTTCACATCCTGTAAATATTCATTGCATTAAATACTATTCCCATATACCCATATGCTGACGTCCATCAATCGATCCATCCATCTTCTAAATTTCTTGTCTTGGAGATCGTCACAGTGGCTGAAAGCTGAGGAAGGTAGATCTGACTTTCATTTCCCTAACTGTAGTCTTTAGCTTATCCTGTGGGGTCCCCAGTCAAGCTGAGTTAAATAATGTGCCCTAGGTCTACCTGGAGACCTCATACTAGTGGGCTGTGGCTTGTACATCTGTCATGGGAGGTACCCCTGTGTCATTCTGTTTTGGTGCCTGTGCTACCTCAACTGATTTCTCTCAGCATTGAGGAGAAGAGGTTGTATTCTGGATCCTGTCAGATAAGCTCACCATGAAAAAATATTCTGCACTAGTGGTGTACAGGAATAAAGTCCTGATGTCTTCAGCTCAATTAACAGTTCAGGTGCTTTAAGGTGCTGACAGGAAAGTATGGATGTGCTCATGCAGGGAGGAGCCAGCTACATGTTGCATAGATTTTCCCAGGAGAGGTGTTGGGTTGGAAATATATAGCCTTTGGACAGACATCAGGCTCACCAAATCACCAGTGGATAGTACCTTTTGTAACTGGTTTGCAGAAGTATGCAGTGCATAGAGAAGGCATTGTGGGTTTTCTTAAATAAATTAATTAATACATTTAATAATAAGGCATTGTGGGTCTCCGCTGTAATGTGGATCACATATACCTATAGCAAGGGATGGGGTTAGGCTGTAATGTGTACCACCCCATTGCTAGAATGCCAATAAGGAAACAAAGCACAGCTCAGATGGTGTAGTAGTGCATTGCTGTGATTGTAGTGCACAGGGTTCTGGGTTCGAGACTTGGCAGGGCTGATTATTTTAAACTGTTATATTTGATTGGATAATTGGGCTGGTTTCTGTTTCTCTGCCTTTAGTAGCCAGTGTTTGAAACCAGATATGCATGTTTAGTCAAGTTGTTCAAAGCTGCAGAGAAACTGGCCTTCTGCCTACTGTGATATTGGAAAAAGATGTGTTTATTTTCAATTGTCTTCTGCACTTTTGTTTTACAACTGTTTTCCCCACCCACCTGTCCAGTTGTTGTGGTGGTCTTAAATATTGGTGGCTTTGAGTTGCCCACCTCTGGTATAAAGTTGATAATGAACACTCCCCCCAGTCACATTACATCAGCTCATTCTACTGTTTATAGTTAGAACTTAGCAAAGGCCCACCCCTTTAGCTTCTGAACCTTGAATTATCTCATTATCTTCTGTCTCTTCACTTTCTACAAAAAAATGTACCCCTTTCTACTTCATTTTGCTGTTTGCTATATTTATTACTGCTTTTTGGTAGCCTCACTAAATTGATGACAGCATTCTACTGAATCGCTCGCTGCTTTACTAGTGCTGTCTGTTACTGTTGTGGTTTGTGAGCTACTGTTTCAAAGCAATCTACTGATTAACTATATTTCATTGCTATCTACTGCAATTCATTACTATTCAACTGCATTTTACTGCATTTCATAGCTATTTAACTGTATTTTACTGCATTTCATAGCTATTTAACTGTATTTCTTTCATACTGCAAGTGCTATTTGTTTGACTATAAGTGATTAATGTGTGCTTCATTGTGAGTTTTTTCTTACTGAGTTCTTAACCCTAAAATTAAGTATCATAGTCTAAATACAGGTCTGCAGCATCCAGAGCTTCAGCTGCACGGTTTTAAATCTTTTTTGAGGTATTCCAGCTGCAAGTTAACTGTTTCTTCTGCATTTATTTTAACTGTATTTGCTTTAATAACACACTCAAGGGAGGTCACAGTGGTGCAGTGGTTAGCATTGTCGCCTCACAGCAAGAGGTTCTCCGGTTCGATCCTTGGCTGGGGTGCCTTCTGTGAGGAGTCTGCATGTCCTCCCTTTGGTCGTGTGAGTTTCCTCCGGGTGCTCCGGTTTCCTCCCACATCCCAAAGACATGCTGCAGGTGGATTGGACACACTAAATTGGCCCTAGGTGTGTGTGTGTGTGTGTGTGTGTGTGTGTGTGTGTGTGTGTGTGTGTCTGTGTGTGTGTGTTAGATTGCACTGCTTTTAAAGTATTTTTTATTACTGTTGTAACTGTTTTTTCTGCAAAAAAAAAAAAGTTCTCAGCTTGTTTCCCTCCTTTCCTGTTACTAGAATAGTCCAGAAACAGGTTTGCTGTATCCAGGACTGTTTTGTAAGTTAGAGTTCCCCAGAACTTTCTATGTTAGAAGGAAGACTTCCAGCTTATCAGTGGGAGTGGTAAGCACTAAGTAGCCTATCTACCACAAGATGAGTGGTTTCTGGCTCTGAAATTGTAGTTTATTGTCTGTTTGGGTAGTTTTTCTATCCCTTTCAACTTTCTGGTTTAAAAGCCCGTGTTTGCACAGGTTTGCTCTTGTTTAAGCTCCATGGATCTTGTTTTGGTGTCCTACAGACTACAAGATGAACAGAAAGGAGAGAGAGAGAGAGAAAGACTTTAACTGCCTCCATTTTGATTTTTTCTGATTATACTGCTTTCTGCACTTTATTTAAGTTGTTATTTTTCATTTAACTGCATTTATTTTAACTGTATTTGCTTTAATATTGCTACACACTCGTGTGTGCTAGCTTGCATTGCATTTAAAGTATTTGTATTACTGTTGTAACTATTTTTCGGCAAAAAAAAAAAAAAAAAAAGGTTCTCAGCTTGTTTCCCACCTTTCCTGTTACTAGAGTAATAATGACAATCCCTCCTGGCATGCCTAAAAATCAGTTTCCTGTGCTTTCTCCTATTAACCTGGTGAACATGGGTATTCTGAGGCAGTGTAGCAACTGCCTCATGTACACAGACACCCCTCTCCTCTTACCACCCAACACTCAGACTTGTGAGAGATGCGCCTATATCTCCAAATTGGAAGCCAAGGACTCTCCAGCCAAGACCAGAATAGCTGGTGAAGAGGAGAAGGTCAACACCTGCACCACACCACATGGAACACATAGCCCTCCAGAACACCCACCATCACAGCCCTCACATAAAAACACAAACCAAACACCCATCTCCGCAGAGGCTCTCAATAGAAATCTACCCAAACAGCAGAGACCTCCAAGGCAGAAACGCACTCGACCACCACAACACAGCACAAACCACAAGACACATAGCTCACCTACACAGTGTGTCCCTCAACCTAAGCCAAAACAGCTTGCCCAATACAATAATCATAGGTGACTCAATAGTGAGGCACAGTGATGTCCCACTCACTAGGTTGAATAAGGAGAAGGTAACAGACAGCTGTCTATCAGGTGCCAGAATCCAACACACAACACACACACTCAGGTCACTCCACAACAAGTACAAGTATGACTCTGTCATTGTCCATGTGGGTTTGAACGACCTGAGACACACCTCCCTGGACTACATGAAAAGAGACATGGTGGAGCTCTCAGATTGTGTGGCCCAGGCATGTATGACCCTAGCCCTGAACAGCATCCTACTGTCACCCAGAATGATACCACAGTACAAACAGAACATGATTGACTTCAACAATTGGCTAAGTTTCTGGTGTCATTCTAAGGGGATTCAGTATCTGTCTGCTTGGTATGACATGATTGACAGACCTCGGTGCTTTGCCAGAGATGGCCTGCATCTGTCACCTCTGGGTTTCTGGGTTCTGGCTAAGGCTGTTGCCACCCCTATAGTGCCTTTTTTAGCCGGTGTTCCAAAGACCAAATTACCACTGTAACAGCAATAAATAAATGGAAACTGAGGATTGTGCTGCTCAGTGCTAGAAGTATAAATCTCAAGATGCACTCGCTCGAAGCACTCCTCAAAATGAAGACCATCGACATTTGTGCTGTAATGGAGACCTGGTGTAAAGCAGCAGAAAGCAACCCTACTCTACCAGAGTATAACTCATTCTACACTTTTCGGCCCCAGAACATGGATCAAAGCTCCAAAGGCGGTGGTGCCTCCATATTCATAAAGGATATGCACACCTCCAGACTAGTAGCCCATCATGAAGCATCTGAAATACTCCAGGTACAACTAACATTAGGTAAGATGGTGATTCACGTTGTATCCTGCTGTAGGTCCCCAACCATGTCCCAAGACTCTCACTCCACATTCTTAAGCACCCTGGAAACTATTAAGATCCAACCCAACACTCTCACACTAGGTGACTTCAGCTACCCCTTCATCAACTGGGAAAACTACTCATGCACCAATGCACTGGCCGAACGCTTTCTGGAATTCATTAATTCCAAAGCCCTGGACCAGCTCATTCTTACCCCCACTAGAGGAAGTAACGTCCTTGTCTTGGTTATTACTAACATGGGCAACCATTACTCTACACCAATAGTCAATTCCTCGTTGGTTAGATCCAACCACAAACTAATCACCGTGGAAATCCACATCTCACCCACACCCTCCACAAAGGTATCCACTGTGAAACTTCTCCATTGCTGACTTTGGACTCCTAAAAACAGAGGTGGTTAACTTCACGGCACCCATGCCAATGGAAAATAGATGTATGACTGCATGACTGCCCAATCGTACAGCAATGCACTGTATGAACACATACATAAATGCATGGGACTAGCCATACCCAACAGAACCAAGGCGCTCTCCTCCAAAAAAAGGAATGCAATCTAGTGGTCCCGTGCCATTAATAAACTCTACAACAGAAGGAAGAAACTGTTGCAGAAAAAGGTGAAGTCCCAAGACTGGAAAAATTCCTTTATTAGCCTCAACAAAAAGTTAAGATCCCCCATCAAAACCTCCAAAGCCAGCTATGAAGGCAGAATTGCAGCAGACACTAAAATAAACCACAAAGCCTTCTATAGTTATATCAAGAATCTCCACAACAATACCCATATTTGCTCTGAGTTACAGCACAATGGTACCACTTATACTGAGCCAACAGATATTGCCAACATACTGGCTGACAGATTCAGTGCCAACTTTACCCCCCCCCCCCCCAGGACCAATCTCAATACTGGAAGAATGCCAGGCACCTAGCATTACTGCAGCACAGGTTAAAGCTGCATTGTCCAAGGCCAAGAATACAGCTTCCATGGGACCTGACATCCCTGGCTGCGTTCTACATAAATTAGAAAGTGAACTGGCACCACATCTGTGTGCCCTGTTCACTCACAGCCTCACCTGAGGCTTTGTCCCTACCAAATGGTGCACTGCTACACTCATCTGTCTCCATAAAGGAGGAGCGACTACAGACCCTGGAAATTATCACCCCATTAACCTGATGAGTCTGATATGTAAGGCTATGGAGTGCATCATCATGGAACTAATTAACAAGGATACTGGGAATCTCCAAACTCTAGATCCCACGCAATTTGGTTTTGTGAAAGGTAGATCATGCCTGCTCAACCTGGTTGACTTCTTTGAGTCAGTCACCAGAGCTGTGGAGGAAGGTAAGGGAGTTCAGACAGCCTACCTCGATCTACCCAAGGCCTTTGATGCCATTCCTCACTCAGGAATTATTGGCAAACTCACCAAACTAGGCATCAACCCCTATATCATTAGGTGGGTTGCAAACTGGCTCACAGATAGAACCCACAGTGTGAAAGTAGTGGACTCCAAGTCAGACTGCCGAC
Organism: Protopterus annectens; assembly: GCF_019279795.1. NCBI lineage: Eukaryota > Metazoa > Chordata > Ceratodontiformes > Protopteridae > Protopterus > Protopterus annectens. Next base: position 562,304,991 of record NC_056728.1, on the reverse strand, counting down.
CAGTCACAAGTGGAGTTCCGCAGGGATCGGTCCTGGGTCCTCTCCTGTTTGGCATCTACTTCTCAGATACCCAGGCCAACATGGAGGGACTCTGGCTGACCAAGTTCACAGATGACTGCAAGCTGGGAGCCATTATTAACTCCCCAAGTGATGCAGACATCCTACAGAAAGGCCTCACTGAGACCAATGACTGGTGTCGAAACCATGGCCTTAAGCTTAATGCCATAAAATACGTTGTTGTCCCGTTTGGGAAAAACTCAGTTCCTACTAATTACCACATCGATGGGAGCCCACTGAAGGCTTTATAAGAGATTTGGGGACACAGATTGACAGCAGCCTCTCCTTCGACCACCACATTGCCTGTGTGGTCAGAAAGTCCTTCTATGTGGCACATCTCATTACCAAGGGTTTTGCATCCAGGAAGAAAGAGGTCATCATTCCTCTCTACTCTTCCCTCATTAGACCAGTCATAGAGTATAATGCCCCATTCGGCATGTACCTCACTAGACACCTGCAACAGCTGGAGAGGCCACAAAAGTACCTCACGGAGAGGATCTTAGGCCTTAAATACATGTCCTACACAGGTAGACTCAAAAAAACTCCAGCTATTCTCAATCTCATAGTGTCTACTAAGAGGCGATCTCTACTTGACTTACAAAGCCATGTCTCACCCAGCTCTGTTAAAAATGCTCAACCTCATTACCCCAATCAACAGAACATGCTGGAGGGAAAGGGTCATAACCCAGAGACTGCCCATGCTCTGGAATAGACTTCCCATACATGTCAAGCAGAGCATCTCACTGGCCCTCTTCAAGAGAAATCTTGATGAGTGGATGGGAAATAGAAAGTTCACCCCGGAGATCACTCCAGTGGCTCTACTTGATAGAGGCACTGGGAATTAACGTCAGACAGCACAATGCCAGGGCGCTTCTATGGGCTAGGCTTGTAAAGGCTTGAGGGCTATTAGCCTTGTACACACCTACGAACATACGTCTCCATGAATGACAGCCCCTCCCCATCCCAGATAGCTCTTACGGTAAAACTTGTTCCATTTACACAGGAATGTCACATGGTGACATGTCTGATTGAGGGGAAGCCTGATCTGCAGATGTAGGGGTGGGGCAAAGACTCTTCACAGTTATTTCTTAGTCTGTAGGTATGTCTTGGTGTAAGGACATTTTACTGGACTGTAAATTAACCTCAGAGAAAGAGACTGATTTAATATGTAATATGATGAAAGCATTTCTTTTTAACAACTTTTTTTCTGTTTGAAGGGGAGTTTTTAAAATAGAAATCTAGTGTAGCAATGGGGGCAGCCTGTGCATCCATTTTTGCTAACCTGATTCTTTGCAAATAGGAAAGTGACTTTTTTAATGAAGTGCAACTTTTGTAACAGCACTGTTCTGTACCTTAGATGTTTGGGTGATATATATATATTTTTATTTGGAATGGTGAAACCAAAACACTTTCTTACTTTTTAGAGCCTAGTATTCCAGCACCAGCTTCTTATAAGTTATATATGAACTCTCCATGTCTGATACCATTTTTCTTGGTGTCAGTATATATAAAGATCCAAAAAAGAACCACAAACGTAGAGTTCGTACTAAGTGTTAAATTTACTCTGTGTCTGACTGGCATAAATCAGGAGTTTAACATAATATAGATATTGCGAGTCACATAATGTTATATAGTGACAAGGCTAAATGCGTACTTGGCAAATCATAGATGCTATATACATTCCTATAGAGAAGCCTTGCAGTTACTAAACACAAGAAAGTTTACTTTGAACTGGGTGAGGCTTTGATTGCCTAATTGAATGCACTTAATGAACCTGCTAATGATGTGATTAGAGAATACAACCAGTGATATAAAAACCATTGTATTATACTTGTTATTTGATCTGAAGAAGCTTGCAGTTGCAAGTGAAAGCGCTTATCTCGATTTTTTACCTTGGAATAAAGAGTTTTTTATCAGAAGAAGGTGTTTTCGTGGTGTATCCTGAATAGTTAATTTTTGCTGATTTGGAGACACGTTTGCTACAGGATACTTTAGGAACTTGTGCGGCAATTGCGTTTTCTTTTTTGGATTTACAGTTTTTGTTGCGGCCGATTCCACGCTATGGAGAACACCAACATTGAATTAGATTACAACCCGACCCAGAGAATGGGTCCTTTAAGCATTGAAGCTTTCCTGCCGATTCAAGGTAATCCGTTATTAAATCTAGATTTTCCCGAAGTGACAGTCGATACTTTTAATATGAATGAATCTGAAAATAACATGACTGATTTCTATCTGTTACTAAGAGATCTTGAGAATAATTTGTATAAATACCAGAGAATGTCGTGGCAGAGAAAACATTTATTGGCATGCCTCAAATTCAAGGTTGTCCCGAGAGGCATGCGAATTCTGTGCATGCCGACATATGGACAGAAATATCCTGACCTTCTTAAAAGGTGGCAAAATCTAAACCTTGAACTGAGTAATAAATATATACAATTATTACTCGACTACTTTGAACCTATGGAAAATGAATTACAGAAGGAAATTGATGCAGCATATAAAGTTATAATAGAAAGATTTAACACCGAGGTATGCAACAGAAAACTAAATGATATTTCAATGCAGATTAAACTATACGGTGAGAAGTTAAGAAGCACTAAACAAAAGAAATTGACTAGAGACGTGCAAGACTTTAAAACAGGCAATGTGTTTGTTTGGCAGAGAAACAATACAAACAACGAGAGCCAGATTCCATCTATGCATCACCAACAGAAGAGGCAATCAGAACTAAGAGGTACAGCAGATTCAAATTTGGCAAAAGATAGGAACACGGAACACCAGTTAGCGTCCACGAGAGAGAGAAGAAACACATCTACGGTCAACATAGATGAATCAACTCCACCACCGAACCAGCTAGCCCTCCAACCCATAGATGACTCCACACGAACGGGGACTATCAGGAAACACACAGCAACATTCAGCAGGAATCCTGACAACCCTTTTCCGATCAGGTCATTTTCGAACACCAGGGGGAGATCCGCAAGTCGTGGACCCAGGAAAAGGAAAAACTCAACAACCAGGTACGAGACAAATTCCAAAAGGGGCTGGAATTGACTTTGGTTTTTAATTGTTCTCAATTTGACCTGTCTCCCTCTGCTGTATCTCTACTCAACAGAGGGCTCAACTTTGTACCCTCACAATACAGCAGACTTTCGGAGACTCTCCTAGATCTAAGGCTATTCGCAAGAAGAGCCGCGTTAAGATTACTCTTCAAAACACTGTGAACTCACAGGATACTACCAACAATGCTTTCAGAAGCAGAAGTACTTTTTCACCCACATTACCCTCAGACATAGAGTGCTTCGTAAAAACTTGTGAAAAGGACTTTTACACTCTGTATGCTGATAAACATGTTAAAATAGATTTTTTAATTTAGATAAAGTAGAATACGATTCTTTGAATAACTTGAAATTAAACAGAGAGATAGTGATCACCAACGCTGATAAGGGGGGGGGAGTAGTGGTGTTGGACAGACATGAGTATGTAACTAATATAGAGAACACCTTACAACAGAACAAGACATATCAAGAATTGCAACTTGAGGGGGTTAAGAGAATTATTAACAAAGTCGGCACTGAGCTATATGACATTTTAATGTGCAGACAAGTGAGCCAAGAGATGTTTGATTTTTTACATATTAATGAACCATTGATACCAACACTGAAAGGTCTGCCCAAGATACATAAACAAATAGAACCATTACCCATGAGACCTATTGTCTCGGGCAGACAATGGGCCACCTATAATATTTCCATATTCATAGAAAAGATGTTGAGGCCATTAGTGGATGACACACAACATATTTTAAAAGACACTCAACATTTGTTGAGAGATCTAGAATCCTATGATGATATAGAAAAGAGGAATGCAAAATTATTACTAGTCACCTTAGATGTTCGTGACCTGTTTACCTGTATCCCGAATGACTACGGAACACAGGCAATAAGAGAATTGCTGGTAAAAAGTAGTAAATATACAAGGAATAGACAAATATTAATATGTCAGCTACTTGAATTGGTATTAGAATGCAATGTATTTATATTTCACAAGAGATACTACCTACAAACATGGGGTGTCGCCATGGGCACCCCATGTGCCAATTCGTACGCAAATTTGGTACTGAAATATTGGGAACAGGAACACATCTTTAATAGTAGATGGATGGCATATATACGGACATATAAAAGATTTGTAGATGATGTGTTTTTGGCCTGGGATGGTACAATTGAAGAACTGAATAGGTTCGTTAAATACCTAGAAGGAACCACCACATTTTTGAAATTTACCTATGAACACTCCTACAGGGAAGTTAATTTTTTGGATTTAACTTTATACTATGACATCAATGAGAGATTGTCCCACAGATTATTCAGGAAAGCTTGCTGGAGGAACACTCTTTTGGAATATAACAGCATGCATCCGAGATACATGTTTGCAGGCATAGTGAAAGGACAATTTTCGAGGCTAACCAGGCTCTGCAAGGATACAGAAACACTGTTAACAGAAGCTAACAACATGGAGAAATTATTTATAGAGAGAGGGTACAAAAGTAAGCTAGTGAGAGATATTAAGAACTGTGTTATACCAATAGTTAATGAACACACCACTGTAAGAACAAGTAGCATTAGAGAAAAGGGATACAATGATCGACAATGTTCCAGTTTTTACAAGCAGAAGAACACAGTGAACTTCATTTTAAAATATACAAATGATATACATGAAATCAAGAATATCATTTATAAACATTGGAATATTTTAGGGATCACAGAAGAAACGAGGAAAGTAGTAGGTGATAGACCGAGTTTTGTATTCAGGACATGTGATAATTTAAAAACTATATTTTCATACAACTCAAATGAAATTACATGTACCCAAAACAGAGCAGTTAACCCAATAGGAACCTTTCCATGCAAGAAATGTAGCACGTGTCAGCATATAAACTCTGAACAAGAGTTTAAACATCCAAGTGGACACTTTCATTTTAAACCTAAAAACAACTACAACTGTGATTCTATGAATTTAGTCTATATGGCCAACTGTGATACATGCCCAGCTTTCTATGTTGGCCCCACGAAGAGGAAATTAAGAGAGCGCATATACAATCATGTATATGACATACGCAAAAGAAATGAATTGAACGCTCTAGCAAAGCACACTGTTCTATATCCTGCACATACATTCAGATTTAGGGTTCTACAAACCATTAATTGCAGTCCGAGACTGGGGGACAATGAGAGAGCTCTAGCGAAACTAGAAATGGAATGGATTTTTAGAACTGGAGCACATAGAACACCAGGCATCAATAACTATGTATCAGTGAAACCATTTCTTGAATAAACAGTAGTAATTGAGTCAGACAGTAAGGGGTAGTTCTCTTTTATATTTTTATATTTTTATTTTTATTTTTTACTTTTTATTTATTTATTTTATGATTGTTCAAGGCATAATTTTGTCATATTGCTAGCTTCATAATATTAGTCAGTTCATTTAGGCACCACTCTAATCAGAGGTACCACCCTCTTTGCTTTATCATTTTTTTATGTTGATGATACATTACATAGTGGAATATGGTCCCTTATAAACAACTATATGTAGGTCAGCAAGTTTTTGTGGTTATTTTAAACCAGTAAATATATAAGACATCGAAAGAAGGGGCAGTTTAATGGTCAAATGAATTGTCAATGTTTTGATAAATTTATCATCTGACCAAATAAATAAAAATAAAAACACAAATAAAAATAAACTAAAGTAATATACGATAGATTTATCTGATAATTCATAGCCCATAGCAGCATAATCTACGAGACTAAATAAATTATTCTCGTTGAGAGGTTTGAGACTGATCAAAGTATTCTCTACGATCAGTGCATCACTGCAGGCATAATGAATGACGCATGGGGAGTTTTTGTTATTTACAGCAGAGGTGTCGCTCACTTGAACGCTGTATATGAGATCCACTTGGAGTCATGCAGGTTCTTGATTTCTATAACGCTCGACAATTTACTCTACTAAAGTAGGGCATATGTAGATAGATGTTTGATACCAAAAGATGAAGTCAAAGTACAGCATGATAATGTGATTATTATTATATCAATTTTTCACAAATAGATGTTGATCAGACGTGAGCACTATAAACCTGTAGTAATGTCCACTCAACATCAATGTCTTGATCCACTAAGTTCTGTTCACCATTGACATACACATTCTTTATTTCTATTTTTTCATGAATGACTGACAAGAAAAGGAGTTGTAATGCATTCTAAACTATTAGATATAGGTTACAATACTCATTAAGCCACATTATTAAGTTATACTTGATATTTTGATATTTTGTTATTCATATTTGAGATTTATTTTTACATATATATATGATAGCTTCACACATAATTTATACATCTCTTGTCAATTAATTCACATGAGATAATATTTATTAATAGAGATGACAATATTTCTACAAGGTATTTATATATTTATTTATTTATTTATTTATTTATGCAATTAATTGATTGGTTATTTACAATATTTACAATATTTATCCAGTTATATTACTCAGTTATATTTGATATTTTGGTGCTTAAATTTGACATTCATATATATACACACAGATACACAACGATGCATATTGACTTAGTAACAGTCTTTGAATAACAATGTTATCATTTGACAAAATGCTCCAGGAGTTATATACAATACTGTAATCTGTTCAGCGATATCCTGGTCTTGTTTTGTTATGTTTTATTACATACATACCCTAAATATGAAAATAAGATGAAAATGTTTTGAATGAACAGAAGCATATAACTTTATGAATTTTAATATCTTACAAATGAAATTTGAAGCGACGTGCTGCTTTGTGCTCATGAATGACTCTAATTTTAAATACCCACCTAACAAAACGGACTAGTATTTATATTCATGTAATGTTTTGTATTTCACTCAATGACAGTCTGGTTTTAGTTATACTCTGTCACAGTAAATGTTTTAATATGGAAATATTTTAAAAATGTTCCGAATGAATAGTCGCATATAAATACATGAATTTTAATATATTACAAACAAAAAATCGAAGTGACATGCTGTTCTGTTGGCATGAGTGATTTTAGAGCTGGATTGGAAATTTGGTATGTTTTATTTTACTCTATTTCATTTTCATGTTGAGTTCATTTGTTTTACTCAGATTGAATGTTTGAGCACATGAACAGAGTGTTTGTTTTTAACAACTGAGATGCACTTAAGCAATGGAACTGGAGAGTTGTTTTATAGTTAGTCACAAACCACAAACGTAGAGTTCGTACTAAGTGTTAAATTTACTCTGTGTCTGACTGGCATAAATCAGGAGTTTAACATAATATAGATATTGCGAGTCACATAATGTTATATAGTGACAAGGCTAAATGCGTACTTGGCAAATCATAGATGCTATATACATTCCTATAGAGAAGCCTTGCAGTTACTAAACACAAGAAAGTTTACTTTGAACTGGGTGAGGCTTTGATTGCCTAATTGAATGCACTTAATGAACCTGCTAATGATGTGATTAGAGAATACAACCAGTGATATAAAAACCATTGTATTATACTTGTTATTTGATCTGAAGAAGCTTGCAGTTGCAAGTGAAAGCGCTTATCTCGATTTTTTACCTTGGAATAAAGAGTTTTTTATCAGAAGAAGGTGTTTTCGTGGTGTATCCTGAATAGTTAATTTTTGCTGCTATATATAAAGATCCTAATGCTAATTGTTTTTATTCAGGCATTTTCAGGAAGCTCACATTTTGTAATTCGTACCTCCATTTTCTTCCAATCAGCCGTATTGCATGATGTGCAATGTTATCATAGGGCAGTTTGTGAGTTTATACATATTGGTGTGTGTTGAAACTTTTTTATTAAAGAAACAGAAAAACTAAAGTTGATGTTTCTGGATAGATGCTGGCAGTGTCCAGCAGCTTTGGTTGGTAATGTAATAACTGAGGTTAACAGTAAAAGACATGATAGTTTTGCACCAGTTAAAAAACGTTGGTGAGTGTTACTAAGACATCAGATTACTGAGTTACTAAGACATAAGATTTCCAAAAGGAAATGTTTTTAATTTTTTAATTGACATGACTGACATACAGAACATTTTTTGTAAATGTTGAGATATTTTCAAGTATTTTGAAGGACTGACTGTATTAGGTGAGGCACACAAATTTACATGCAAGGGGAGTTTTAATATTAAACAAAGACTAGAGAGAAGAATTTCAAACCATGTCAGATACCACCCTCTGGGCATGCAATGCTATGGGTCATGCAAGCAGTGTAAGTTTATTAAAGTTAATAAATACATTGTGTCAGGTAATCAGAATGATGTTTTTTACTGAGGAAGGCCTTTCAGTTGTAGTACTTCAGAAATTACTTACACAGTCACATGTTATTTCTCTACTTTTCCATGCTTTATATAGGTGAAATGGGTAATAAGTTGAAGTTTCACATATATCAGCATACTTATGCTATGAAGATGTGACTAATTCACTAGCAAAGCACAGTATTATATGTAACGTTTCAACTTATTTGTTTTTGCTTTTTTTTCTGGGAAAAGCTTGAGCAATGGGAAGGAGAGGGGAGATAATTGGGACACCTTGTTATTAAGTCAAGATTTATATTGGCAATTTTTAAATGCTGATAAATAGCAAGAAACAGTAATTGTGTTTCTTTTTACTCTGTTGTGTGATATGAACATTTTTGGCAGCGTTATGTTCTTAACTCCTTTTTGTGGTTCATAGAGGTCTTCATTCTGTTTGTTATTTTGTCATGAGAATTAAAATATGTATATTTATATCAGTCAAACACTTATTTATTCTGAAATTTAAGTTTCATTACAGGTGATTGTGCTTAATATGTTATTGAATTAAATTTTCTGCTGACATCAACTAAGTTTTTTTCTGGTTAATGGGTTTCTGTACTTTGTTTCAAGCTGTGGTACTCCTTTTGAGCTTTTTATATTTTAAGTTTTACTGTACTCAGACCTCTAGAGTTTTGCTTAGTACAGGGCATCCTTTGGTGCTCATGAGGGGATCATGCTTGAAGTGAGGCAGTGACTTTTGTAAGATCCCACTCACTTTTTCCATTAAGAATTACAACAGACTTTGTTCCTTGCACACACAAACTCTCTGATGCCATTGCATAGCAGATTACATTCCAAACTTGAGAGTTCTCTGCTAATTTGTTCTGCTCATTTGCCACAGCCTGTACTAGTTAGATCAGGCAAGAATTGTGTTCCTAGATTGCTTAGGGTACCTGAATTCTTGCCCCCATTGTCTTTACTTTTGAGAATTACTGCAAAAGTTTGCTAGAGAGAGAGCAATCTAGCATAGCTGTGTGACAGCAGGCATCTGAGATGTAAGAGGCAGTAGTCTCCCAGCTTTGACTTGTCTTCCATCTGGTCACTTCTTTTAACCTGTAGCCTTCCTGCCCACTTAACGACAAGATGTCCTTCATTAATCACTGTTGCAGTAGTCCTTAAAAAATTGACTGTCTCAGTACATGTGGCATATCCTTTTTTTTTCTTGACACTCAGGACTTCAGATTACCTATCCTTTATTTATAATTACCAATACAACTTTATTTCCTAGACTATTGAAAGACTTTATCATGCAAGAAAGTCTGTCTAATCAGGCAATGGATAAGCTTGTGCAAATGGATTAATAAGTCTGTTTTCATTTAGCTTAGTGGTACTTTGATGCTGATAATTTATTTTTCACATCTGCAAATATTCCTGGCCAACCGATCTTGCTTTCATGTGAAGCAAAGCAGCAGAAGATATGCCCTTTATATAGTGAGTTATTTTTGATTCTCCAGAAGAGTGGACAAACTATTGGTTGCAGAGAATGAATTATATGGTTTACCTTCATATGGTTGTAGCGCATATCTCCAATGGCAGATGTGTGAAAGTACGAGTGCCAAAGTTCGTAATGATGAACAATGCATTGCCAAAATCACAATTGAGCGAATGCCAGTGTGCATTCGCTCATGTGAATTCAGCATTGAGTGCAGATCGCACTATAGTGGGGATCAGAACATGTAGCCCTTCCCTCACTGTAGTGCGATCTCAGAGTTAGTATAGTAAATTAGCAGGAGGTGTGGGGGGGCGCAGTGGGGCTTGCCCCCCTACCTAATGGTATTTGTAGGCATCCGGAAATGTTGGGTGTTTTGAAAATATTCGACATTCCTGGAATGTCAAATTTGTTTATCAGCACTTTCGCTGTTTTAAGCATTCGAAAGTGCAGTTTCCGACCTTTTGAGTCGGATATTTGACTGGTCACATGTTTTACTTGCAACCTTGTAAAGGTAAACAAATTATACTTATGTGATATGTTTTCTATTGTTATTTTATAGTAAATTATCTATAAACTGTGCTGCTCTTTCTGCTATAAGGATTTGGAAGGGCAGAGTGCTCTTTGCCCTTCTAATTTGAGGCCTTCCTGCCAACTTTCCAAAATGACTTCCTTAGAATCCCTGACCATGTCAGCAGTCTTAACTTTCTGAGATGTGTGTTTTATACACAAGGTTTGTAGGGTGGGCATCATGGTCTTGACTGACTTTCCAGCCTGTGCAAATGTGTTTTAGATTCCTAGATATTGCAAGGCCAGGACATTTCCTAAAACTTGAAGGCTTTCAACTCCTTGTTAGCGCTTTTGAAGAGAACCAGACAGTCAGCTTAGCCCTTTCAAATCAGCCAGCTTGAGTCATGTTGGAAGGAGCAGTAAAACTGGAATCTTTTCTTTTCTATTTTTAGGTCCCAGATATTTTCAGTTTTGTGACTTGACACTTTGCTCAACAAACATGTCAGGTATGTTAACTTTCAGATGATGAAATGTTAGGCAGTGCAGCTCTTTGTGCTCCAGCTATAATCAGTTGTATTTAGTAGACAGTGTAGATGCAGGTAGTTCTGGAGTTTATCTACCTGTGATTGGTTGTATTTTGCAGACGCTGCATATGTTTTTCTCATCTAAAAGTTCTGAGAAGTCATTATGATTTTCTTAATTTTGTTAAATCACAAGCATTTTGATTTCCTTCATACTCTTGTCTTCATTGAGAGTCTTTACAGAGCACCTTCTGGTGATGGTAGCTCCCATTTTAAAACCAAAGATTGTTCCCTTATTTGGATACCATGATGTTGACCATATTTCAGATTAAGGAAGAATGCAGAATTAAAGTTGCATTTTTACCACCTCCTGGAATTGACCCCCCCCCCCATTCTACCTCAGCATGAGAGTGTTACTTGCCATGAACTAAAAGTATTAATGAGTTGCTTGTTATTTTTCTGGATAGAAAGAGTAATATAGAAAGAACAACTTGTGATCTAAAAATATGCACTCATCAACATAATTTACATTTTATTTTTAAACGCATGCGTTATAATGTTTGTACCAAAAAGACTTGTAAAAACAATGACAAAGCAAAACAATTACTTTTAAGTATGTTTAAATGCATCATTTAATGTTTTTGAAAAAGCTTGCAAAAGAGTATTAAAAAATTATTACAGGCACCAAAAAGATTTTTTAATAATCTGACATTATGAATCACAATCTTTTAATGTATTGAGTTATTATGTCACTACTAGATTATGAACGTGGACAAAGGGGTCAGGAATTGTTAGAGATAGAAGTACATATGATGAAAACATTTTAAATAATGAGAGTGAGTACAGAATAGCCATTTTTGAAAGAAATTATCGTATCGTATCAAAGTAATGATTTAATTTTACTAGACTTGCTACATGAAGGCTGTATTTATCAGGCAATGATCTTTTTTAAAAGTGAACAGACTGACATAGTCATGCCTTGGACTCTCCTTTCTACCAGTTTGTTTCTGACCCAGGATCAAAAACTGAAATTGCAGGCACTTTTTTCATACTAATTTAAAATAAATAGTTAAAGAAGTAAAATATTTTTTTAAGAGAAGTTGGATATTTTTAGAAGCTCTAATGTCTGTTTCATGGAAGGACAAAGTACAGATTTGTACCGACCATAAATGTAGATGTTCGAGTGTATTCACTGCTGCAGTCATTACACTTGGGTTATCCTGCCGTCAGGCTGTCCCGCAGTCGGCCAGAGTTCCAAAGTCTTGGTCCGGCGTCGGTTACTGTTGCTTCTTCCCTGACGTCAGTGCGCCAGGGGTATGTAAGATGCAGCCGACGCCATTTTCTTCAGTTTTTCTTGCCCCAGATGTCAGGTGCCCCCAAATAGGTAGGCAATACATATTGCTAATAAAACATACATAAAAAGTAAAACAAAAACCTTCAGTTACCAGCAAATACACCACATAGGTAGTATAGGGTAGAAAGGTATAGATAAGTCCCAGCTAAGAAAGAGGGGATGGAGGGAGGGTAACCTGGACTGCAGCAGTGAATACACTCGAACATCTACATTTATGGTAGGTACAAAACTGTACTATGTTCATCGTGTTTCACTGCTGCAGTCATTGCACTTGGGTTGAATCCCAAAGCTGAGGTAGGGTGGCTGGTTCTATAGAGGATTTGGGGTGGCTATGAGGCCCTGCAGCACTGCAGTGGCAAAGCCAGCTCTGGATTTAGAATAAAGAGGCAAGTGATAATGTTTGGTAAAGGTGTGCACTGAACTCCAAGTTGCAGCTTCCAGGATATCTTTGGTAGGTACTCCTCTAAGGTAGGCAGTTGAAGTGGCTGTTGCCCTGGTGGAATGTGGCCTAATGTTGCTAGGTACAGTTTTCCCATGCTGTGTGTAGCAGAAACGGATACAGTGTCCTATCCACTTTGAAATGGTCTGCTTTGAAATAGCCTTTCCCTGTGATCCTGCAGCATATGCTACAAACAATTTCTCAGTTTTCCTGATAGCTTTTATTTTGTCCAAGTAGAAACGTAGCTGTCTGTTTATGTCCAATGAATGCAGAAGTCTCTCCCCTTTATTCTGGGGATTTGGATAAAAAGTTGGCAAGTGAATAGTTTGGTTAAGAGCCACACTGGACACCACCTTTGGCATAAATGTAGGGTTTGTTCTTAGAGAAACCCTGTCTTGGTGAAAAATGATGAAAGGTTCCACTGCCATTAGTGCCTGTAACTCTGAGACTCTTTGTGCTGATGTTATTGCCAGAAGCAGAGCAGTTTTCCATGACACATATTTTAATTCTGCTGAATTGACTGGCTCAAAAGGAGGTAAAGTTAGTTTTTCCAAGACAAAATTGAGGTCCCAAGTTGGTGTTGGTGCTCTCCGGGCGGTCTTATGTTTTTAGCCCCTCTGAGGTACTGTTTTAGCAATGGATGAGAGAAAATAGGAGGATCTGTGTTGTAATGAGCCGAGATGGCAGAGGCGTGGATTTTAATGGATGAAAAGGATAGGCCTTTGTCCAGCATCTCAGTTAAGTATTGCAATATCTGAGGAATATTTGGGACAAGAGGGTCAAAGCTTTGAGCCTGGTTCCAGGCACAGAATCTCTTCCACTTTTCTGAATAAGATTTCCTGGTGCTAGGCCTCCTGGCCTCCAAAATGACATCCATAACAGCTTTAGAGAAAGGTGTTGTCTGCTTGACTAAGGAATCTGCCACGCAGCCAGGTTTAAGGTTTTGAGCTGGCTGTGCAGCATCTGATTGTTTTGTTGAGTCAGAAGATGCGGAGTTTGAGGTAAAATCCATGGTGGGCCTTGAGCTAAGTTCTTTAAGATTGGGTACCAGTGCTGGCGTGGCGAGTCTGGGGCAATCAGGATCATCTGTGGTTTTTCTTGTCTGGCTTTTAGGAGTACCTTTGAAAGGAGAGGCAGTGGTGGGAAGGCATAAACTTTTAGGCTTTTCCAGCTGAACGAGAGAGCATCCACTTTCCATGCTTGTGTGTGATAAGTGCTTGTGCAGAATTTCTGTAGTTGGCAATTCATTGGGGAGGCAAAAAGATCTATGTCTGGGCACCCCCATTTTTGCGTTATCATGCTGAATACTTGTGGATTTAATTTCCACTCGTGAGGATCCATGTTTCTGCTTAAGTCGTCTGCCAGAGTATTTTTCTTTCCTGGCAGGAATTGTGTTTGCAGATGAACTTGATAGGTTAGAGCTGTGTTCCACAAGGTCATGGCTTGTCTGCATAGGGGATAAGAATGAGTGCCCCCTTGCCTGTTTATGTACCACATAACTGTGGTGTTGTCTGTCTTTAATAATAGTTGTCCTGGATGCAGAAGGTCCTTGAAGGCTGTTATGGCATTTTGTACAGCTAACATCTCTTTTTGATTGATGTGAAGATGCATTTGGTCTGCGGCCCACTTGCCCTGAATACATTTTCCTACCATGTGTGCTCCCCAGGCGTAATCCGAAGCATCTGTTGTTAGTGTCTGCCTGGCTGTGGGTAGAGTGAAAGGCTGTCCCTTGTTGAGGTGACATGCCTGTGCCCACCATCGAAACTCCTGTTGTAGGCAGGGAATTAGTGGTATTACTGCTTCCAAACTGTGACAGTGTTGAGTCCAAACACTTTTTAGGTACCATTGTAATTTCCTCATATGCAGTCTGTCATATGGTATTAGTAGTATTCAGGATGCCATGAATCCCAAGGCCTGCAGAATTTTTCTTGCAGGGAGTTGGGTTTTTGTTGCCATCAATTGAAAGTACTGAGTCAGTTGTCCTTGCTTGTCTGGCGTGAGATAAGCCATCTGGGCCGCTGTATTTAAGCTGGCACCCAGGAATATTATCTCTTGTGAGGGTACTAGTTTTGACTTCTTTTCGTTTACTGTGTACCCCGGGCAAATTAGCAACCTTTTTACAAACGCCAGATGCTTTAAAGAATGTCCTTGCTCTCTGCTTGAATAAGGCACTTGTCCAAGTATGGATATATTTGAATTCCTTTTTGTCTGCAAAATGCAATTACTGGTGCCAGGCACTTTGTGAAGACCCTGGGCGCAGTAGATAAGCCAAAGGGCAGTGCAGAGAATTGGTAATGCATTGAACCAGCTATGAATCTGAGGTATCTTCTGCAATTTTGTCTGATAGGGACATGCAGGTATGCCTCTTTGAGGTCCAAAGTAACAAGCCAAGCCTTCCTGCCCAGCATGGGAAGAAGCTGCTGTAGTGTCAACATTTTGAATTTCGGAACATCCAGGTAAGTATTTAGAGTAGAAAGGTCCAGTATGGGTCTCCAGGCTTTGTCCTTTCTGGGGACCAGGAAAAGTCTTGAGTAAAATCTTTGCCCTTGTTCCTGTTGTGGCACTTTTTGAATAGCTCTCATGTCCATGAGGGGTGTAATTTGTTTTTGTGCCTCTGCCCATTGATTTGGTGGCAGGTCTGGCATTCCTTTTAGCCTTGGTAGAGTGTGAAAGTGGAACCTGTAACCTTGAGACACAATATTCAGAACCCATTTGTCTTGGGTGATTATATGCCAATTTTGTGAAAAAAGTGCTAGTTTTCCCCCTAAGGGAGCTGCCAAATGTAAGTGCTTGGCATTCGAAGGGGGAAGTCATTGGGACTGTTTCCTATAAGGTTGTGACTTGTCTTCACCTCCTTTTGGGGTTGAAGCACCCCACTGTCATGGTCTGAAAGAGCCTTGGGGCTGAGATCTGCCTCTTGGGCGTCTGTATCTGCCTCTTTGTGGTCTGTCTGACACTGGAAAGGACCAATTCTTTGAAGGCTAATTTCTGCTAAATCGTGGTGTCTGTACCTGTAAGAAATCCTTCACTCTTTGCATAGATTTTGCCTTATCCTCCATTTTCTTTAATACCTCCTCTGCCTTAACACCAAATAAAATATCCTGCTGTAAAGGAGCATTCAATAATTTTGCCTTAACATGATCTGGTAAACTTCGTTCTTTTAACCAAGCATGCCTTTGAATCACAGATCCTGTAACTGCTGCTCTACAAGAAGCCTCCAATGAATCAAAACCACATTGCAGAGTATGTTTTCCCACTTGTTCAGCTGCATGCAATAAATCCTGCATTTCCTTATAGTCAGGATGTTCTGAACTTGTAAGCATTTTCTGTTTTAACAGAGACATTAAATATTGTTGGTATTTAAGCATGTGAAACTGGCAATTTAAAGCTCTCACTGCTAAAGTTGCAGAAGTGTAAACTTTCTTCCCCCATCTGTCTAATGCTCTAGAATCCTTGTCAGAGGGAACTGGATTTTTAGCTGTGGAAGCCTTTACCCCTTTGGGACCCTGGGAAATAGTTTCTGGGTCAGCAACAGGGTTTTTATAAATAAATTTGTGAGAGTCAGGGACTCTGTAGTACCTGTCTGGCTTGACTGGAGCAGGGAACAAAGAATCAGGATTTAAACTGGATTCAGAGAACACATCATCCACAATATCTAACACTGGCGGGATAGCAAGGGGCCTGTGCTGAGTCAATAAAAGAAAGTCTCTGAGCCTTTTCTTGGATTCTGAGTAATCCTGGCCTTCCCAATGGAAATGCTCCCTCATGGTATGTAAAGTTTCCCCAAAAGAGTAATTCTCAGGTGGAGAGGCTGAAGGAATTGATTCTTCAGCATCAGAGTCATCATAGGGGGGTAAAGAGTATCCCTGGTCTGAAGAGGAATCAGAAGAAATGGAAACCTGGTCAGAGGAGTCATAGTCTGTATCCTGCCTAGGCCTTTTATCAGGAGGGGGATGGGAACCCCTGATCAGAGTAATTAAGTCTTTGGCCATTTTGAGCATCTGTTTTTTAGGCATGGAGGCCTGTCCAGGTGAATGCTGTACTTGCTTCTTTGTCTGTAGTGGAGTTTTAGACTTGGCTGTAGTTTTTATGGTAAGCTGTGAAGGTCTGAAAACACCCTCAGAAGCCGATGCCTGCTCAGTGGCTCCGGTCCTATCTGAGGGGTTAGTTTCCGTAGGTCCAACACCTTGAGTTTCCAGAGGCCTTGACATCTCCACGTGGCAGAGGCGGCCTGTGGCTCTGAGGTAGCGGGTGTCAGGGGCTGTGAAAGCGCCTCACTGAGAACCGGCGAACTGGCGACTGGCCTAGAAGAGGCTTCGTCGTCAGTTTTGGGCCTCGGATGCCTGTCCTTATCCTTGTCTTTGCATTTTTTGTGTATTCCGGTCGTCGGTTGTTCCGACGGCATGGTATAATTAACCCTTCAGCCAAAGTAATGGCGAGCAAAGTCAAACCGACGTTTAATAGTGCGCTTGTTAAATCTAGCACAAAACCGACAACTAATGACGTCGTGGTCTGGGCCTAGGCATGGAATACAGTAAGAATGAAAATCCTTATGAGGTATTTGCTTCCCACAAGAAATACAATTATTAACTTTTACTGACATCGGTCTGAGGCAAGAAAAAGTTTCCCCAACAGAATACTTAGCTTTATTGAAGACTTCGGTTCTGAAATTCGAATTGAAAATCTCAGGAGTCGGCCGACCGGCACTTGCGAACTGCTTTTGCTTTGGGCACTGCGCGGCAAGAAAGACTGAAGAAAATGGCGTCGGCTGCATCTTATATACCCCTGGCGCATTGACGTCAGGGAAGAAGCAACAACAACCGACCCCGGACCAAGACTTTGGAACTCTGTCCGACTGCGGAACCGCCTGACGGCAGGATTACCCAAGTGTAATGACTGCAGCAGTGAAACACGATGAACATCCTTTATTTTTGTACTGTTGATGTCGTAGCTTTTGATCATTCTCTTTTACAAACTGAAGGTATTAAAATGTTTGCAAATTGCTTAAATTAAAACAACATTTCTAACACAGACATTGGGGACTTATCTGCACATTTACTGAATTATTTCTTAATAGTAATTTATTTCATTGTAACAGTAAATACTGCCAATAGAAACAAGGGGGTGCTATGGATGCAGTTGTAGTGTTTGCTAAATTTGTCTTGGCAGAATAGTGGAACAATCAATTGTGAGTGTGCAGTCAATAGATAGCATTAATACTGCCAGAAAAAAAAAAAACAATGACTATAGTTTGGTTTGTCCGTGATATATTTGGTTGAGTCTAATGATAGCAAAAATGTTTTTGCTAATAACTGGAAGATTATAGAAAACAAATTACATTTTCACAATATTTTAGGAACAGGTCTGTGCTTCATTAATAAGAGAATTCTTCATTTTTATGGATTTACTAGAAAGAGAAAATAATCAAGAAATGAATGGCAATAATGCTGCTTTCTCATGTGGTAAAAGTAAATGTTGCAGATTTATTAATAAGTGTGCTAATATTTTTATTCCTTTCTTGTGTTCTAGTCACAAACATAGTGGTAGATTTTACTGTACCTCAAAAGGGATGGTACACATTGCTACTTGTACCACATGTAGTGCATTTTATACCGGAATAATAAAAATGGAAGTTAAATGTGGGAGACTGTACGATAATCTGTATTTTTTAAGAACTAAGAATAAGATTCATACCGTATAGAAGCATTCTATCATTTGTAACAACTAAGACATTTATCTCCTTTATGTTGGAAAGTTGGGTGACACAAATAATGTTAGAAGTAAGAGAGACAAAGTGGCAAAATAAATGTAATGCCATTTCAAGTCCAGGTTTAAATAACTCTATTAATACTAAAAGTCTGTCAAAAAAGATGAATATAATTATTTAGTTGTTCTGGATAACATAATATGCTTTCTTATTTGTTTTTGTATAAGAAGTTTTTATTAGTCATTTTTGTCACATAATTGAGGGGAGAGCCTTTGAAAGGAAATGTATGAATTGTGCTTTTTCTGGTGAAGTAATACAAAAGATGAAAACAGTAAACTGTTACGTATTGCTGTTAGTTCAGAAAATTAAATAGGAATTGTTTTAGATCGTCTGAGTCTTGGTTGATTCCTTAACCTATGATTTGTGTTAGTTTGTGTTCTGTTTCAATGAACGATAGTAGTAAATTAAATTTCTCATTTTTTTTTTTCTTTTTTTATCTTGTACACTATGACATGACAACTTTGATGGTGAATAATCTGGCAGTAATGTCATATGTTATAAACTTACACATATCTATGTTGATTGATTGAAGTTATGAAAAGTCAAATCTCAAATGACTGGGCCCAGCATATTGAACAGTCAGAACACTGAAAACCTGCACAGTAGAAGCTCAACAAATTCAAAAAGATAACAGTTTTTTTCTTTTGATCTATTAAACCTGCCCCTAACTTCAGACATAATTTTTCTGAATAGTGGTAGTGTTACGGAAAGATTTTTTCTAACGTAATGTGTAGGGTTGAGGTTATGCGTAGTAGCAGGTTTAAGGTTGGCATTAGCATATATAAGCAAGGCAGAGCTGGAGGTTCCTACAAAAAGACACACGGACATCACTAAAGTTCATCCTTTACTTAGCTCTAAATCTAACTCTAACCTGCAAGTTTGTAATGTCATGTGCTTAATATTTGACAAAGTAAATACAGGAAGAAGGTACTGGTTCTTATTGAACATTTTAAAATGTAATCACACTTACTTCTGGGCAATAAAAAGATTTTTGACATTTGACATAAAGACCTGTGGTTTTGGTGTCAGTGTTGAATGAACTTTCACCAGTTGGTGTCAAGACAGTATCATTCCTTGGTTAATCAATGCTGAGGTTATTAGCAGGAAAGCATGGCTTTATTTTGGCTGATAGTGCAGGAACCTCTTCATGCTCCCCTTTTGTATGGACTATATGGATCATTGTACAATGGGATCTCAGTTGCCTGCTTCATTAGCAATCAGCCTCCCTCCCAGTATTGAATATGTGAACTGCAGGTCCTACTTGATTCAAATTTGACATTTGGCCCTGCATTTCCCCCTTCTCAGAATCCTCACCATCAGGTGGTTGGGAATGTGCAAATACAAGAGGAGGCATGTAGACTCACCAGCAGAGTCTGCCACCCCAGATGTCAATGAGGAATAAACAGCAGAATCCCCTAACTTCACCAGAGGATCCGAAATTTGTTGAGATCCTCAAAATGTTCAGAGGCAAGGCAGAAAGTGCTTCTGGATTTTCCTGTCTGTCAAAGCTGATACTAGAAAAGGCCTTCATCTTTGGTAGTTCTATGTTAAGTAGAGTAGTAAACTGATGACATAAATGTCATGTAGTAACCCAGATGTTATGGCCCTGGTTCCCACAAGTCCTGTTAGCTTCCTTTGGTGGTTCAAGGATTGGACAGGATTTGCCTTTAACCATGAAGCTGACCTTATTATAACTGCATCTCCTTTGAAAATGTTTCCCACTTCTTAGAGCCTTGCAGTCCATCCAGTAAGCAAAGTGCCACATGGTGTGGACCACGTGAGAAAGCACATTTATTCATTATGTGTGTTCACCTTGAGGGCAATAAGCTACATGTCTCATATTATCAGATTCAAGAGGGACTTGCTTCAGGAGATCTAAGAGACTGGAAGGTTTATAGAACAAGAAGAAATTACATTCCCAGATATCTGCCCTATATTCATTATCCAACATCCCAGTGCAACATGTACAAAATGTGTTTAATGGAGCATTGAGTGTAGCAGATACTGGCATTACATTTAGAGGCCATGTCTGGCCCCATCTTACTAATTTTTTAATAGATACCAACACCAATTTTCTCAGTGCCATGCTTGATGGTAGCCATATCTTTAGTCAGGCAGTAAAAGCTGAGCACCCCAAACAGAAGTAAGAGGGCAAGACTTTCACTGCCATTGGTGAAATATTAACTATCTCAGCATATCTTCTCCAAGATATGATGAAGCCAGCACTAGCTGTTTTAGGCATGGCTAGCAGCATTTTAATAACAGGAATTCAGGAAAAATCTGTAGAGCGTATGGAATTTTCCAGAATAGCCACCAGCCCAGTGAAGAACAAACTTGGCAAAATAATCAGGTGTCCTAATGTCCTTCTCAAGGAGAATCTCAATCTAGTCATTAAGGGCTTACCTGACTGTTCCAGTGCAGAGGCAGTCAGGTGCCATCTGTCTTTCCTTTTCCTTATAGATAACCATCACAAAGGACAAGTGGGTAAGGACAGTTATATCCAGAGATCGTTCTGTTCCTTTTCTTTCTTTGCCAAAACCATAATCTCTACCCCTTCCCAACACCACATCAAAGACCTGTGGCCAGACCAACAAAGGCTAACTTTTACTCCAGGTTATTTATAGTTTCCAAAAAGACAAATGACCAGTGGCCTAAACCAGTATATCTCCAAAGAGCCCTTTTGCATGATCTCAATGCAGTCTATCCTTCCTTGTCTGCAAGAAGGAGACAGAATATACTCTTTGGACTTCCACACCTGTCTGCACTTATAAATAGGCAAGGAGTCTCAGAGGTTCATATACTTTAGAATAGGAGCCAGCCAGTACCAATATTGGTCTCTTCCATTTGGTCTCCCTTCTGCCCCCAGGGTGTTCACCAAATCTTTGGTGGTTGTGGTAGCTTATCTTAGGCTGAAGGGAACTATGATCATCACATTCCTGGACAACTGCTTCCTGGCAGCTGCAACATTAAATGATCTCCTTTTAGCAAGGAACTTCCTTTTATCCCTCTTCCAGTCCTTGGTTCTCACAATGAACTTTGCAAAGTCTCAGATGATGTCCACACAGACCTTAACTGTCATTGGCTTTGTCATGGACACTTTGTCTTGTCAAGCTTTATTCCTTCCAGGCAGGACCATATTTCTTTATTTTTCCCCATATATCCTGTGAGTGTAGTTGTCTCATGCCTGTCTTAGAGCCCTAAATTTGATGGCATCTTCAATTTGCATGACTTCCACACCCACATTACCTGTGGTATTTTCAGTGGACCTTGGGGGTTTAGTGGAACCAACTACTAGATCCTCTGGACTTCCAGATAAAAATTTAAAAGACGTGCAAGAAACAGCTTTGATGATGGATTCACAATGCCCATTTCTCCTTGGGAAGACCCTTTCTAGGCCCTACCCCAGTGGTAAAGGTTTCCACAGAGATTTTCTCCTCTAGGGTGGGGCATTCCCAAGAGCAGAGAGTTCTCTGAACTTGTTCATAGATTGAGGCCTTACTTAATACCATCATTTTAGAAATGAGGGCAGTCCTCACGATGCATGTGTTTCAAGACTCCCTCCCTCCAGGTGTGATTCATGTCCATTCCAAGGACATTGCAATGGTTTAGTGTGTCAGTAAGCAAGGGAAAACCATTCCCGTCAACTATGTTAGGAATCTGTGAAAAGCAGACCTTTTCAACCAGGTTCTTTTTAATTGCCAGTGACATCGTGGGACAAGGCACTTGTTTAGTAGACAGGATCAGCTACTGCTTACTGATGCCTCTTAAGGGATCCCTCAGATTGTCCATAGCTGGAACATTATTCAAGCATTGTGGGGAGCGCTGCTCCATTCTCTTTGCATTCTCAACCAACTTTAAATGTTGCCTCTTTTTTTCCCTTTTTCATTCCTTGGAAGGCTGTCCCAAGGAGCACTTTCCAGACATAGCCGTGGGTCTCTGTTACATTTTACCCATTTTTCCTTAGTCTCAATTTTGAGAAGGAAGCCAAGATGTTCAAGGCCATACTAATCTTACTAGCCCCTTTCTGGCCCTAATAAGGTTGTTTTCCTCTGCTGTATCCTCATCTCCTGGATGGGTCTCTTCTCCTGGATGCGTTAGAATGCTGCTGCCTCATCCATCTAGTAACCCTCAGTCAGACCTTCATTTTGTATGCCTAACTACATGTTTTTTCCATTTACAATGATGATCAGGGACTCTGCTTAGGCAGGCTGAATAGATCCAAATCCTTTCTTCTGCTCAGTGACCTGGCACTTGAAAAAATAAAAGTAAGTGGAAGCATCTTTCCTTTGGACCTTAACTGCGGAAACTGACCCCTTTACAGCCCTGGTCCCAACTGTGCTTTATTATCTTTCCATCATCTTTGACTTTGAACTTATTCATCTATTAGAGTTTGTTTTGCCCATGTCATATTTTCATCAGGAGCCATGTGTCTCCCATTGGCTTCCCTAAATGTTTGTAAAATATATGTTAAAGGTAACATTTTCTCTTACACTCCCTTATCTAGGATTTCGCACCACCATGAGATTTATATTTTGTTTTCAATAGCTTCACTAAAACCTCTTTTGAACGTGTCTTCAGCAGACCTATACTGGAAGACCTCTTTTGATTGCTGTTACTTTTGCTAGAAGAATATCATAACTGCAAGCCTTGTCTAGCAGTTGGCATAGAAGTTAAGGTTGCGAGCTGTAGTTCCTGTGGTACAAGGTTTGGTTTTCTCAGCTCTTTTTTTCATACTGTGTGACCTTCGATAAATCACTTCACCAGACATTGCTTCTGGGTCTCCACTGAAAAGGTACTGTGTGTCCAGTAAACCTACCTGGTTAACATAATGAATTATTATTACTTTCAAGTAGTCTTCCTTACTTAATATTCAGCTAAAACATTCTGTCTTAGAGGACCAGTTCCTCTCTGATGCCAGAGGCTGCCACTGAAACTATCTTAAATCAGTCCACTGAATTGCCAATATTCTTCCTAAACCACTGCAGTAGTAATGAATATGTGGCATTCCATGGATGTAGACAGGCAGAATCAGAACACTTAAAGCAAATCTAATTTATTTGTCTTATATTCCAGAATGTTTCTAGGGAAGAAAGGTGTCAAAATTATTGCATTATAGATGGCTATCTGATTTTATAAGATTTTGTTATCAGAAGTACAGTAAACCTCTGACAGACGTACTCAGAACCCATGCTGTGGGCATGCATGCTTTGGCCTTCTTATGACCTCTTCAGCACAGCATAAGTGCTCCAGAGGCCCAAGTCTTCTAACTTGGATAGTGGATGCCTTGTCTTTTTCTTGGAAGTGGATATTTCTGTATGTCTTTCCCTCCCTTCCTCTGTTGCCATGCGTTCTGCACATGATCAGGCAGGACTCTCCCAACATCTTGCTGCTGACTTCCTTTTGGCTCAAACAGCATTGGCTGTTCCTTCTTTCTCACTTAGCCAGGGTCAAATACCACAAGTTACCTCACCAGGTGGATCTTCTTACACAAGACAAGCAATCACTTGTTCGGCCTCACCTGTCCACTCTTCAACTGACACTGTGAGTGATAAAAGTTTTGATTCCTTTTAGGCACCATTTTTATGAGGACGTGCTCCAGGTTTTGCAGGAGGCCGAACATCCACGACCAGAAAATCCTTTATGTCCAAATGGAAGTGATTTTCTGTTTGGTGCCTTTCTTGCCATCAAGATCCCCTGCGTGTGGAGGTTCCTCTGCTTCTCTCTTATTTGTGTGTTCCGCTCCATGGTAGGTTGGCATTTTCTTCAGTTAAATCTCACCCTTCAGCAATTTCTGCTTGTCTGCACTTGACTTCTTCTCTGGCCTCTAGATTTGGAGACAAGACATTTCTTAAAAGTGTCCTTCATATCAGGCCTCCTAGGAAGTTGTTCCACCTTCCTGGGACCTCAGTTTTGTACTTGAAAAATTGACCCAAGCTCCTTTTGGACCTGCTTCTACAGCTTCCTTGCAACATTGTACTTGGAAGACTATTCTTCTTTTGTCTCTTACTGCAGCCAAGAGAGCGTGTGAACTTCAGGCTGTCATACCTATTCCTCCTTTTTTAGTTTTTCACAAAGACAAGGTGTCTCTTCATACTATTCTTTCTTTAGTGTCCAGGGTGGTCAGTGAGTTGTCTCTTAATCAGGCTATTCATCTTCCTTGCTTTTTCCTTCTCCACAGTCTGCCAGTAAGAAGATTATCCACACCTTGAATTTCAATAGACAGCTCATATATTATTTAGATAAAACTTAATTTATTCACAAATCTGAGCAGCTTTTTGTTTCTTTTCATCCAAGAACTTTGGTTTTAGCTGTTTCTAAGCAAACTATCTCCTCCTGGATTTCTAGGGCCATTTCCTTTTGTTATTTGTTTCATGGCAAATGTCTTTCCTTGTCTGTGAAGACGCATTCTACTAGGGCAGTTGCCTACTCTGGTGCCTTTTTCAAGCGTCTGGGTACCAGTTCCATCCTTGCGTCTGCTACTTAGTCCTCTGTTCATACTTCTATTAAACATTACAAGTTGAATGTTATTGCCAGGGCCAGAGAAGGCTTTGCTAGATCAATTCTGCATGGATTTGTGGAGGCTCTGTGTCTTCCTCCTGGCATGCTTCCTGTTGAGGTCTTGTACTCTCTCTTAGGTGAAGAAAACTGCAACAGTGATATGGAAGGACATAGTACAATTGTGTAAAATCTTACCATAACAGCAGATGATGTTCTCTTCGCTGTTACAGTATCCGCTCCCTTCCTCCTTCCTTCTATGTCTTCCCTTTTTCCCTGAGTTCTATTTCTGTCCTGGCCATGACTTCCATCTTTATTTTTCTTTCTAGATGGACATGTTCCTCCTTGTCTTTGAGGGTATTCTATTCCTCCTGGGACTTTTTCAGTTGAGTGTTTGCATCCATACTTTACTTTTATGCTCTGCATCCTGGGAGCATGCATGTAACGTATGGTGCCTAAAATAGCTGAAGGCTTTGGTATACTGGGCTATCCTTGGCAGGAGATCTCTTAGGTGAAAAGTACTGCAGCAGTGAAGAGAAGGACATCTACTGTTATGATAGATTTTACACAACAGGACATCTACTGTTATGATAAGATTTTACACAACTGTACTTTCTTACTAAGACTGCTACTCTACTCTAGAGGATTTATGAGTGGAAAAGGGAGGCTGTATTACTCTGCTTGAAAATGCTGTGCTGTCAGATGTTGCTATTATTGAGTGAATTTATATAATTGTTTTTGTCTAGAATAGGGAGTATTTTGCATATTCATTTCACACGAGCAGTCTGTCATGTTGCATTATACTCAATTTCCAATAGCATTGGGTACATAACTTCTGTACAGGTAGAGAGTAAGCAACATGTCCAGACTACTTCTTTACTTATTATATAAGAAGTAAAAAAATCCCATGTATTTCCTCAAAAATGTTCCTACCTCCATGGAAAATTTCAGAATTAAGTTGGACTAAAATCCATAAGGATAGAATGGCAGTCATAGAAGCATTTTCTACTAAGTTTCATAGATTAATTTTCTAAGGGTTATAGCAAGAACTGTCAGTGATGTTTAAAATACTGCCTCTTAGACAGAGTTATGCATCACCATTTCACTGTGACAGTCTTGTATTGTGTGTTGCACTCATTTTCCATTGAGTGGTATATTAATTTTACTGAGGGTGAGATGCAGCACATTTCCAATATTTATCTGTACTAAGTTGTTATAGCAAAAGTAAAACATAGCATTTCACTAGACAAAACAACACTTTTTATTTGAGAATGGCATGACCAAAATTGGCTGTGCTAGGGAGGATGATGTACTGCATTTAAACTCAGCACTGACCTGCATTAAAATTCTTATGTGTAGAAATGACATTTTTATTTACATTTTGTACCGAAATATCCTGCTGTAATTAATTCCCTGACATTGTTGTTGGGAACCAAATGTATAGTTTCACAAGCATTTTACTAATACAATTTGGCTTGCTGCATTTTACTAATTTTCCATTACATGGATGTTTGGCTTATGTTCATGGTGTAGAATGCAGCACATTCTCCAAAACAGACTTATACTGAGTTGTCATTACAATAGAAATAAAACTCATATAATTTATCATGAGGCAACATTTCTTTCACTGCAAATATGTCATGTCCCAGACTCCATATATTACATACGTCAAGTGCTGCATGGTAAAGTGACATTCATAAGTACATTATGTATGTGACTCTTCAAGGATATCTGTGTGAAACGTTTATCAGAAATCATCAAAGGCGTTTAAGATACTGCCTCTCAAACATACACAGTGCACAGACATTTCACTATCACAGTCTAGTATGGTGTATAGTACTTGACTTCCATATGGGGTATGTATGTAACTCCTTTTTGGGACAAGGAGTGCAGCATGTATTCAGAAGGTATCTTTACTAAGTTGTCATTACATCAGAAGTAAAAATCATATGTAGATCTCCAGACAAAGCAGCACTGCTTAGATGGAAACAAAGAACAAACTGGTCTAGACCCATTCTTTTTTTGAAAGAAACAAAATGCTTAACAGGCACATTAATAACTTTTCAACTACTAGAAATTAACAAATAAGGTTGAGCCACCCCACCTTTGCCGACGACTACACCCACTTTCTGCATTCCATTATCACTGCCATAACTAAAGGCTTTCCAAAAATTAAAATTTACACCCCACCAATGAAGAACAAGAGCCTTCATCACCTAACTTATACCCTATAGCCTGTTGTGCAGCAACCTTTCACTTCTCTGAAATTTCAGTAAAAAAGGCCAAGTTCCTACTACTCAAACCTAACAATTCAGGATCCAAATCCAGCAGCCTTCATTATACTCAAGGCTTGCTACTGAAAAATAAATTGCTAAACCCCCTACTCATATCTTTGATTCCGCCACCCACCGGCACTGTTCCAC
The DNA here is from genome assembly GCF_019279795.1 of Protopterus annectens. Taxonomy (NCBI): domain Eukaryota; kingdom Metazoa; phylum Chordata; order Ceratodontiformes; family Protopteridae; genus Protopterus; species Protopterus annectens. The sequence continues at coordinate 562,277,614 of NC_056728.1, read as the reverse complement.
CAGCATTTAAGCCTGCAGTTATAATCTCACTGCCTAAAGTCACTTCACCTAAAAGGATGCAGGATCACAGAACTATCTTTACCCGAGTTTTATTACCAAAATTTTTGAAAAACTTTTATACAAATAATGAGTTAACTACATTAACAGCTATGGCCTGTTATGCGATGTATAGCACGTGTTTTGCAATGACTTTAGCACCTTAACCTCTCTGATAATGGTATTGATAACCATATAGCAACTTGAAAGAGGAATTCATTACTGCAAGTCTCTTTGTTGACATGGCAGGGACCTTTAAAACATTTAGCCATAGCTTTCTTTCTCAATAAACTCAGAAGTCTCAACTTTCGTGATAACACTATTTGCTGATTTCACAACTGTCTGAAAGATAGAACTTTCCAAGTCCATTGTAACATTTTATTCTCTACTGTTGGTACCCTTAACTGGGAAAAGCCAAAATACATTGCTTTTACTGTTGGTACACTCAGCACAAGTGTACCACAAGGGTCTATGCTAGGTTCTCTACTCTAGTCCGTGTCTGTCAGTAATCTCCCCCTAGGACTAACAAATCTTAAATGAATAATGTATGCAGATGATATGCTTCTCCTGCAATCCAGCACTTGCCATTTTGAGCTGCAAACTGCTTTACACTTTTCTTCAAGTGTTCTACTTTATAAGGTTCTAAAGCAAGGTCAGTGCCCCTCTCCCCCACAAGAGTGAAACTGTCTTTATAAATCAACTCTTACATAGGATAGTAATTTCACTCTGGTGTGCACTTCATTTAAAACTGATGTAGTTGAGACAGTCTTCTTTAGATTGGAAACAGCTTCACTCAGTTATGCATGTGGTCCATCCCTTAACAAGCTGATCATTAACCTTAAGAAAACTGATGTCATGGACTTTGCTTCAGACAAGAAATTGCCTAGTATCCCTCCTATTTTCTTAGCAGAGCTCGATGTCAGCATGATACCTTATGCCACTGAATAGAGGTACCTAGTCCTTATACTTGACATTTCTCTCTCCTTTACCATGCATACAGATTTTGTAAGTAATACAACACATAATTAATTAAAATTATGTTACAAGATCTATCACCTCCTCTCACCCTCTGCTCATAGGGCCATTACCAAAAATGTTGTAATACCCAAATTGGAATATGGCTTCCCCTCTTTTCTCTATGCATTTAGCCCATAATACTCACAGCATATAGACTACTGAGGGGAAAAAAACAGATGCATTATGTTAGCAGAACACCAGATGTACCTTTGCAGTTTGCTAAAAAAATTCGGTACATATGTATTATCGCAACCAGATTTTCGCGGTAATACCAGTTGCTTCCCGATGTTCAAATATAAACAGTAATGTGGTAATAATGTGAATTACTGTGTTTTCTTTCACAGTGAATGTTGTTTTAGGAAGGGTTATCATTAAAAATGTGGAAATTAATGTTGTGATTTACATATGCACTTTACGGGCAGTGTGCCATGTTTTCATAATACCGTGTGCATCCCAATGTTAAAATATTACCAGTAGTGCTGAAATAATTTGAATTAGTGCATTTTGAAGCTATGCATACAAGAAGACAAGGATAAAGGCCCAGAAGAATGAAAGCTGTAATTATGCAAACTATGTACTGACTTATAAAGATGTAGCAGCCCACATCTTTTCAGCCGTAATACATGCTCATTACCACTGAAGACCAAAACAGTGCCGTCAACTATTCAAGTCCCAAACACCTGTTAACATCATCCACCATCAGTTCTGCAAAGCTTTACATCTTGCAAGTTTTCTGTTACCAATGTTTGATAAATAAATAGTTTACTGTTTGAGAAATAAAGAGTTCACCAGAAAGCATTTTCCAGCGGTCTGTTTTTTTCTTCTCAGCATTGCTTCTTAACAGTACAAGTAGTGCTTTCATCAGTAAGAGACCAGCCCTGGCAATTGAAGCATGCATCTGTAATGCACGCAAAACAGGAAGATTTCCACGACTGATTTTCTTTATGAATGTAAGTGAAACTAAACACATAAAGTAACAACTTATGGTGTTTCCCACAATTGTTTTCAAGCCAGCATGTGTAGTATCGCAACCGCGAAAATCTGGTTGAGATAATATGTAAGTACCAAAAATTCTAAATGGCTTTCAGTGCCTCATAGAGACACTTTTCTTCTAAGTGTTCTACTTTATAAGGTTCTAAAGCAAGGTCACTGCCCCTCTCCACCACAAGAGTGAAACTGTCTTTATAAATCAACTCTTACATGGGATAGTAATTTCACTCTGGTGTGCACGTCATTTAAAACTGCTGTAATTAAGACAGTCTTCTCTAGATTGGAAACAGCTACTTAGAATCACATGCCTACGACATCAAAAACCTGGAAACCATTACAATACTCAATGAAGCATTTAAAGAGCATCTCACTCTCTGTAGAATCTACCTGCAACTTTTAACACAGCAGTGGATAGGTAACTTACTACATCATATTGCAGATAATAGAATACATTTAAGGAACTTTTCCCAGCTCACAATGTAGCGTTTTATACAGGTATATGTTGTATGTGCATAGGTGTACACTGTTATGGATTATTTGTATGACTGCAATGTATTTTACGTGTATGTTGGCTTGTATTTTTTCTTAGTTCTTGCCTTAGTGAACTGTGACTTATTATAGTTCATGGAGCATACTACTCATGCTCCAATGTTTGGAAAAAGATAGAAAAGTTGAGCTCCAGAATGACACACGACCCAACCTTAGCAAGTGTTAAGCAGCCCCTGCTTATGATGTTAAGGTCAAATCCCATACTAGGTAATAAAATTTTCCTGTACATGACAGCGGCAAAACAAAGCATTTGTTTGTTCCTGCTGTCTTTACCCTTAACATTTTCCTAAGTTCCTGTTAAAAAAAAAAATTAAAAGAGAGAGTTGCTAGAATAACAGGATGTGTGTTCGCCTGCATAATCTGAAGAACATGAATGCTGAAATTCAAAGGTATGTCATTATTTAGTGATTTCAAGCCTCAGTAGTTTGTCTGAAGGCCACATATTTTATGAAGAACAGACCAAAAATATGAAGCAATAATCCGGAAGTCAGCCAGTAGATTCAAGTTTTTTTCTATGTGCTTATTGCCTCCCCAACAGATGACCATCTATGTTCTTCCTGAAGGTCCAGTCATATAACTCTCTATATACCTACACGTCCTCTCAGTAGCTCAGAACAATTCCTACTCAACACTTACAAACTAAACAAATCAGTAGGCAGATTGCTGTTTAAATGCTCAATATCCCATACTTGCAACAAACTTCCCAGTAACATATGTTATATCAAATCTACCTTGCTCTTGCTCTTAACATGCTTTCCTTTCCTTAAGAAAATATAGTAAATAATGTACAAACTCCCTCGCTCTGCTAAACAAATCTAACTTGCTCTTCAAAAAAGAACTAAAAAAACTAAACTACAATTCTAATTCACCTTCCTGTTCTTGCCACCACCCTACCTAACTCATACTCCCTTAATATGTCCTTAACATGCTTTCCTTTCCTTAAGAAAATATAGTAAATAATGTACAACCTCCCTCGCTCTAAAAAACAAATGTATACTTTAATTCACTGTATTTTTCCTCCAAAATAAACAATCATCCTGTTTCTCTCTTATGTCTTCTCTTTTTCCTATACTTAAGACTCATTTATGCATCTCTAGCTCTCTGTTTTTCTACCTCACTATTAATACTTTTTTTCTTTTCCTGTCTGTTCAATTCTACTAGTTTTAAACAGGTACATTTCTGGTTTATTTGTTATGTTATGATAAAAACATTTTTTTATCTTTTGGATATAACTTATGTACTCTGTTATCCTCTGTATTTTCTTCATTTTGTATCTGTTCATTTGTATAGTGCATGTATTGCATGCTTGTCTGACATTATTTTTTCTTGTATTGTCAACATATTGTACGTTTTTGTGGAGTTTTTCACCTTGAGTCTCCACTAAAAATGGGTCATTGGCTCAGTTGGACTAACCCGGTCAACAAAAGCCAAATAAATACATAAATAAGTCTTCAGCTCATTCATTTTGGAGACAGTGGCAACACTGTCACTGTCAAGGGCATTAGCTGGCTACATGGAGCAGTTATCTAGGTAGGCATGAAGATGGTTTGTAACCAACTGTCTTCAGACCATTCACCTTCCCTACAGCCATTTGCCCACAAAGTATCTCCCCATCCCACTCTAACTGGCTATTCTGACAGTGCATGGGCCCACAAGGGTGAGATGATCTCACCATTGAGCCTGTCCTGCAGCCTTAAGGCTAACCTACTTGCTTATTATTCCCAATTATTATTCTCCTGCTCAGTTCCGACGGAATGGGGGGAAACCTTCCCTAGTTTTAAAAACAAATGATGCTCCTCAGCATTCTTCCCAGCTGACCTACTTGCTCAATTGTTTGAGGGGTCAAGAGACACATCCCTTTATCAGCCATTGTACTTCACATACGTTTTCTCACTGTCATAATGATCCCCTTAATGAGTATCAACTATATGATTTAATAGTCAACTTTTACTGCTAGAGCAAATCCCTGAATAAGCACAAGGGCATTTTGTTTACTGCAGGTTTTTTACCAGTGTTCCTTACGGAGAAGCAATTTAGGTAGCATTCAGGAGAAGTTATTACTGTCTAAAGTTCTATATTTGTACTTATCTTTTTACACACTGCTCAGCACTCTTTTGTTTTTACTTCCCAACAGGCTGAGATTGTACTTGCACAAACAGTTCATTCAAATTTAATTCAGCAAAGGCTTCCCCATAGTCTTTTCTAGTTTGTGCACTCCAGTGTTAACTTCATTTATGTTCAGCCAGAAATACTAATTTAAAACCAATGGTCTGTGCACCAAAGCAGTCTGGGAATCTGTACAAGGTGCTAGATAAACTTATTACAGTTTTATTTTACATTTCCAGTAATCATACTACCCCCCCCCCCCGCCCATAATACCTGACATCCCTATAATGCATAGTCAGTTAAACTGTATTCTTGTTATCGTACATCCTCAGAAAAGTCAGGCTTTACAAAATAAATATGTATGAAGGCAAAAATTTTAAGTTATGCTGACTCAGTGGCTCAGAGTGAGAGATCCAATCTTTGACTCTGTCACCCATATTTGAGTAATATTCTGGTAGCTAGAGGGTTTATGGCTATAACCATCTCCATTACCAGGATGTGAGGTAGGTTAAGATTTTCCTCAGAAATGACTTCCTAGAGGAGCCATGGTCAAGCTTTGAGCAGTAATATAGTAAGATACTGGAAGCACTCTGTGGGATATTGTTTAATATATAGCTGGAAGAAGCATGCTTTGAGCACACAGGACCTACATTATTTTGGTCCATTGTATGTAAGTGCATCAAGCAAATGACATGGGTATTGAGAGAAAAAAATAACAGGCACTACCTGTGCTGTGGTGGTCACAAAAATTTATTCTCCTCTCAGAGAGACGAAGCAGCAGCTTGAACAGAACTAGAGTTTCTTAAACCATTGAGCAGTATAGTCTTGTTTTGCTAAAATACTGTGTGTGTTTGAATTTTCCATTTCAATCCCTTTTATGTTTACACTTTTTGTTTCAGTCCCTCATTATTTATTACATTTTCCTGGTTCAGGGAAAAGATGAACTTTTCTTAAAGTTATGTATGCAAATATGATGGCAGTGGGTAAAGCATGAACATTATTCCTGTTTTTGTATAAATTTTTTCCCTTATTTTGAGCATATATTCCTGAAATTTTACCTGTGTATTTCTAACATTATCACCAATGCATTCAGACATTTTATAACACTCTGTAGATCCAGAACGTATGTTATTCCTAGTTAAAACATGTCATTTGAAACATTAAGTGCATATTTGGTGTCTGATGCACAGTCTCTCCTCCTGTGAATGGTACTGTGCAACATATGTTTTCATTCACAAGTACATTTATAATAAAATGTTAAATAGAATATCTTTTATGCTTTCTGCACCCATGCTTGCTAAAAGTCAAGCTCCCCCAATATGTTCATGGCCATTGGGGGGACGTATGTCATTTAGGCACCTGTGAGGGTTGCTTGTGTCTTTGTTGGCATTCTAGCAATGAGGACATTTTTTTATTGGCATAACCCCTCCCTGCGATTGTGGAATGTGTGACCTGCATCTTGGCTGGAGCCACTTTGCATTCTCCTACACAAATACATATTTCCGTGCACTTGTTCGATGAAGGCTACTTCCATTCAGTGGTTGGAGTGCTGTACATATGCTCTCAGACTGCAGACACTCTTCCTTCCACCAAAGGACTGTTAAAACTCACAATCAACTTTGTCACTCAATCCTGTAGGATGGGCATGTCCATTCTCCCTGCCAGCACTGTCAGGCACCCATGACACTAACAGAATTCTGGTCACTTGGGCCGTTGTCAAGGCTTTATCTGTCTGTGCCACTGGGCTGGCTAATTGAAGATCTTTTTCATCTTAGCTCAGTATTAGGAATTTGAACTGTTTAGCACAACTAGGTAAGGATTCTTTCTTTATTTCTGGAATCTATGGAGTAATAAAAAAGTGGATAACTGGATAGGGAAAATGCACCTCTGGGATTCCACCTGTGTCCCTGCTGGACAGTGGCATAGGGTGCTGACCTGTTGGAACATAGGTAAAATTCTTGGCTAGGGTTGTAAGGGCCTCAGGGCCAGTAGTGTAGTAACTTCCTATGATCCTATGTGCACTTAATTTCCAGAAGCAGATCTTCCACATGAAGCAAGGTATCCTATGTTGCCATTCTGTCCTCCCATGGCTAGGTTGTACTACTTGGAATTCTTTCCCAGTAGTCAGAAAAATATGTTTTGCATGAACAGTTGCAGAGTAAAGTAGTAAACATCTTTGAGTATTTGCATGTCATAAATCTTCATTTAAGGCTTCTTCTGCATATATTACTTTTATAGTCTTCCTTTTGTAACTTCTTGCTTAGATATTTATTTCACTGCCTGCGCTGTAATCAGATGTCATCCTGTAAGTGTTTTCACTTCCTTTTGTTTTTATTTGTTGGAAGATCTCATGGTATTCTAAAAATAGTTGGAGAAAGTATGGTGAGTCTAACTGTCATACCCTTATGTTAGAACCAGTGGTGGCTGGTGACTTTAAATCAAAGTGGTGCTGCAGGAGACAGCTGAATGGGTGGGGTCAATATAAATGGGTGTGACCAACTAGAAAGGGGAGGGGCTATGCTCAAAACTACAAAAACTGTAACTTTAATTAAATACTCTGCCCTGGGTGCCAAACCATCATTATGAGAGTCCAATCAAGACAAAATGAAGTGTAGAAGAAAAAAAAAAATATTTCAATCCATTGGCTACATGACAGCTTACTTAACATCTAGATGGAAACAAAAAGGTTGTGAAGCATGAAAAAATAAATTACTTTTTAAATACATTACTGGAATGCTAGTCAAAATCAAGTATAAGAAAAACAAGCAGCACTCAACTCAAACCACTTCTCCTTGTACTCCAGTTCTAATTATAATTTATATTCAGCTTTATTAAAGTACCAAGTAACATGCTGAAAGTAGCAATCTCTGTGATACCCCCACTTATAAAAATGTTTCTTATCCAAAAAAGACCTGCTGCCTGACAACAACTATTTACTTGTTTCATGGGGAAAACATGATCAAAGTAAAAAATGAAAAGCAAACAGGAAACAAGCTCAACATATATTGCTTAAAGGATTACTGCACAAGATATGGACCACACATGATAGATTGGCATTCTGTTTAGTTTGCAGGTAAAGCCTGTAATGTGCTCTTAAAATAATGTAATCCTGTCCTTTATTACAAATACTGTCATATGCATTTCAATACCCAAGGCTTATATGTTATCTAGTTATGTAAGTATTCTCTGCATGGCAACAACAGAAAGGCTTTCAATGTTGGCAATTCTTTAACAGTATGCTTATTAAAACTTACTTGCATCTTACAATCTCAAACAAGCTTACCAGATGTTCATTAAAGCACTGCTACTTAAATACAGAGCAACAGGCACTTTCTGAATAATAATAAGCATAAATCAACAGTATAAAAATATGACAGAAACCAGAATATTCTGCAAAATCAAGGACAGATGAAAAGCCATTGTAGTACTTGTGTCTACCTTGGATGGGGGGATAGTCTGCACATTTACACTGCATAACTGCTCCTTGCCTTGCTTGGACACATCCAGAGTCACTACATGGGGGAGTGGGGTGCAACAAGTATGTCACAATTTGAAATGTCTCTGGCTGACTGCGATGGCCCTGACACATTTGTCATACCTCTCAACTTCAGAGCAAGAAATCTGGACAAAGCCATACACAGAAGTGGGACAAAGGCCCAAAAATCAGGACATTTTTTAAATATTGCTCTTATAAACTTAGAAAGATAACAGAATAGTAGGTCTTGCATTAGTATGAATTTTCTGAAGGGTATGAAATCTGAAACTGAAATGTCTGTCATTATTTTCTAACTTCAGTCTTTAATGATTTGCCACTAATTTTCCAAAAAAACACAATTTTATGAAAAATGGACCAAAAATGTGATTCAAAAATTTAAAATAGCCACACAATACAGCTGGGAACCTGTCAAATAAGGGACACTTTTTAATATTAGTACTGCTAACTTGAGCAGCTGACAAAATAAAAGAATCTACATGCATTTCTGAAATAAAAGTAATCAATAACTGATTATTACAGTTATTTATTAATTGTAAACCCTCCATGCTTTTTTCCAAAATTGCCATTTTGCAAAGAGATTATTAGGGGAAGAGCAACATTTTGAGCCAAAATTGGGGACACCAAACAGTAAACGGCGTACACCCCTGATGGCAATAAAACGTAAATGTAATCCAGTCAGTAAAGACTTCTCGCTCTTGTTGTAAAAATAGAACCATTTATTTATTAACGTAGAGTAAGCGCTTTCGCCATAAGGCTTTCTCAAACTCTTATAACAGTTAAAAACAGCTTGAAACCCTTTATAAAACATTCAATGTGTATTCATTGGTTAGAATACACCACTTGACGAAAATTTAAAAAAACTAATTGGATTTAAAGTGGTCATTCATTATTAATCTACTATGAGTACTAAGCATAATCTTTCAATTATACATAAATATAAAATGCATATTGGTATATATAAAAAAACTTCATGTAACCAGAATAAATATATTATAAAATAACATTCTGCTTACATATACTTAAAATAAATGAAATTCTTCAGTAAGCAGATCGAACAACTGTGAATATAATTGCAATAAATCATGAGCACTTTGTATATGGTCGTGAGAGCACACTTACATAACTCTTAAGTTTAATAATGGTATGCATGGCTTATACCAAATAGATTTAGACATCAGCACAATGATTAAAGTTTACTGTGTTATCGTACATGGGCATCTGTCAATCTACCTTACGATAATCTAACAAACAGAACGTCACTGTTCTAACAGAAGACTCATCTAACACATAAAGTTACTAGTAATTCATATGCTGTGTACCAGGTGGATTTAGATGGTAACCAACATTCAAAACCTCCTGTGTAAATACATAGGGACATATTTTCATCTAACCTATAATGTTATAATAGGGAAGATGTTTTTCTTCTGAGAAGTTTGAACGTCATTGCGCTGCCTTGGTGTAAAGGCAGAATCTGTTTTATGAAACATCGGTAAATTACAAGCTATAATAGGTAGGGGAATATATATTGAGGAAAGTATACAAGATGAAAGTGGTAGCATGAGAATATATACATACATTGCAAAAAACAGAAAGAGCAAACATATATGGTTTGTAATTATTCAGACAGTGCATACAGCATGTACACGAAGGACTGAAAAGATAGCAGGTAGTCAGAACTTTATGTATAGACATATAAAAAATATCAGTCAAACAATTAATATTAAAAATCTCAAATCTGAAAGAGATTTTTCTTATAAAACTTCACATTACTATCTCATGTTAGTTTGTGACCCTGAAGAGGTCTATATGAAACTAAACCAGAAATGTAAATAAATTAATAAATTGGTGTATGCGTAGTAATAATAACCATGTTGACAAATAAAAATAAAAAATAAAAAATAAAAAATAAAAATAATAAATAATAAATAATAAATAATAAATAATAATTAATAAAAAATAAAAAACCTACTTGACTTATCTACATTTAGAAAAATGGAAATGCATATAAGCTAACAATTACCAGTATACAAACTCAGTACATATAAAATAAGTACAACAATAATGATTAGCAATGACAGGGTGAGCCATTGGGGAATGGAATAAATTTTCAAGTAATTACTTACATAAACCTAAACAGATATATTTATTTATTATTTTTTGCTCTATGTAGTTTTCTATTCTTCAGGAAGGGTTTGATTTGTACCTTATCATTAAGGCCTGGTGGTCTATCTGACCTCCATCTAATAATCCATCTTGTTTCATTCTCTAATGTTTTATTAATCAAATCACCTCCTCTGAACCCTTGATTTACAGTTTGAATAACGTAAAACCTGAAAGTATGCTCAGGGCTTGTCGCTTTATGGTGTCTCGCTAGGGCATTAAGGTCTGAGCCTACCCTGATCAGATAAATATGTTCTCTGATCCGTTCTTTCAGCATACGGTTTGTCTTCCCTACATAATAGGCATGCATGCATTGCAAAGGCGACATACACTATGTTCCTACTATCACAAGTTGTGTTGGTACTGAAATGAAAGACGCGTTTTGTAGTGGGATGTGTAAATATGGTCTCCTTACAAATAAAGCGACATTGATTGCACCTGTCACAGGGTGTTGTGTTCCTGTCCTCAACTCTACTGTTATGGGCAACATTTCTAGGTCTACATAATAAGCTTTTCAGATTCGGATGATTCTTAAAGGTTATGTGTGGTGTCGAACCTACCACCTTGCTCACCGCTCTATCTGAATTTAGTATATCCCAACGTCTGTGTATAGCTCTTCTAACTTCTAGTCCCGTCTTACTAAAATTCAAACAGGCCCTTACCTCATTTTTGACATCAGATTCAGAATTCAAATGTTCTAGGCATTCTGAGAAATAAGGTTTCGCATTACTTGATCTTAATGATTTTGTGACAGGTGCAATCAATGTCGCTTTACTTGTAAGGAGACCATATTTACACATCCCACTACAAAACGTGTCTTTCATTTCAGTACCAACACAACTTGTGATAGTAGGAACATAGTGTATGTCGCCCTTTGCAATGCATGCGATGCCTATTATGTAGGGAAGACAAACCGTATGCTGAAAGAACGGATCAGAGAACATATTTATCTGATCAGGGTAGGCTCAGACCTTAATGCCCTAGCGAGACACCATAAAGCGACAAGCCCTGAGCATACTTTCAGGTTTTACGTTATTCAAACTGTAAATCAAGGGTTCAGAGGAGGTGATTTGATTAATAAAACATTAGAGAATGAAACAAGATGGATTATTAGATGGAGGTCAGATAGACCACCAGGCCTTAATGATAAGGTACAAATCAAACCCTTCCTGAAGAATAGAAAACTACATAGAGCAAAAAATAATAAATAAATATATCTGTTTAGGTTTATGTAAGTAATTACTTGAAAATTTATTCCATTCCCCAATGGCTCACCCTGTCATTGCTAATCATTATTGTTGTACTTATTTTATATGTACTGAGTTTGTATACTGGTAATTGTTAGCTTATATGCATTTCCATTTTCTAAATGTAGATAAGTCAAGTAGGTTTTTATTTTATTAATTATTATTTATTATTTATTATTTATTATTTATTATTTTTATTTTTATTTTTATTTTTTATTTTTATTTGTCAACATGGTTATTATTACTACGCATACACCAATTTATTAATTTATTTACATTTCTGGTTTAGTTTCATATAGACCTCTTCAGGGTCACAAACTAACATGAGATAGTAATGTGAAGTTTTATAAGAAAAATCTCTTTCAGATTTGAGATTTTTAATATTAATTGTTTGACTGATATTTTTTATATGTCTATACATAAAGTTCTGACTACCTGCTATCTTTTCAGTCCTTCGTGTACATGCTGTATGCACTGTCTGAATAATTACAAACCATATATGTTTGCTCTTTCTGTTTTTTGCAATGTATGTATATATTCTCATGCTACCACTTTCATCTTGTATACTTTCCACAAAATATATTCCCTACCTATTATAGCTTGTAATTTACCGATGTTTCATAAACAGATTCTGCCTTTACACCAAGGCAGCAATGACGTTCAAACTTCTCAGAAGAAAAACATCTTCCCTATTATAACATTATAGGTTAGATGAAAATATGTCCCTGTGTATTTACACAGGAGGTTTTGAATGTTGGTTACCATCTAAATCCACCTGGTACACAGCATATGAATTACTAGTAACTTTATGTGTTAGATGAGTCTTCTGTTAGAACAGTGACGTTCTGTTTGTTAGATTATCGTAAGGTAGATTGACAGATGCCCATGTACGATAACACAGTAAACTTTAATCATTGTGCTGATGTCTAAATCTATTTGGTATAAGCCATGCATACCATTATTAAACTTAAGAGTTATGTAAGTGTGCTCTCACGACCATATACAAAGTGCTCATGATTTATTGCAATTATATTCACAGTTGTTCGATCTGCTTACTGAAGAATTTCATTTATTTTAAGTATATGTAAGCAGAATGTTATTTTATAATATATTTATTCTGGTTACATGAAGTTTTTTTATATATACCAATATGCATTTTATATTTATGTATAATTGAAAGATTATGCTTAGTACTCATAGTAGATTAATAATGAATGACCACTTTAAATCCAATTAGTTTTTTTAAATTTTCGTCAAGTGGTGTATTCTAACCAATGAATACACATTGAATGTTTTATAAAGGGTTTCAAGCTGTTTTTAACTGTTATAAGAGTTTGAGAAAGCCTTATGGCGCTACTCTCGTTAATAAATAAATGGTTCTATTTTACAACAAGAGCGAAGTCTTTACTGACTGGATTACATTTACGTTTATTGCCATCAGGGTGTCGCGTTTACTGTTTGGTGTTTATTTTTTGATTTGCGTGAATCCCCGTCTCTGGTTGTGGCTGCCTGCATTTGGATCGTGAAAATTGGGGACAGTTGAGAGGTTTGGATATGCCTAATTCTATAAAGCAATTTATTTGCATGTACCTCTCAATCTGTTAATGCAGGAAATCTGGACAAGGCCAAATATATGGGGGGAACATATAAACAGTACTAAAAATTGCTCTTGTATAAACTGAGACAGTTGATCGAATAACAGGTCTTGCTTTAGCATGCATTTTTCTGAAGGTTATGAAGTCTGAAACTCAGTGTCTATTATTATTTAGTGACTTCATTCCTAAATGATTTGACAGAAAACCACAAATTTTATGAGGAACAAACAAAAATTGTTGTGTCTTTCAGCTTTTCCCGATTAGGGGTCACCACAGCGGAACTCTGGTCCGCTAATGATTGGTGGTTGACTTTTACGTGCCGAGTTACCAGCCCTGATGCACAATCTTCAACAAAGGTACACCCATTCTCACATGTCTGCACGCAGCACCACCACCGCGGATGACGAAAAATAAGAAGCAAAAATCTATTCATTCTGCAAAAATCTGGATAGTTGAGAGGTATAGTTCAGCTGGGGCTGTCTTTGAGTTTGCTGCCCTTCCCCCCTCACAAAATCATGGTCGAATGGAGCTTCCCCCCTACAGCCATTCCAATGAATCATTACTTGGCTATTCCACCCGATTTACCATAAACACTAATGTGCATACTGCTTTACTTCTGCAATGATGTGGACTTCATTTAAAAGTTTTATTTTGCATTTTACAGTGCAAACACTAATAGATATCATATCTGCTAAACAAAGCAATGCAGGTCTCACAATGAGAACAGACTTAGCATTAAAACTTCTCTTCCCTTGAAAACTCACAATCACTGAAACAGCATTGAAACCCACATTCAAAGAAAATACATTTTGCCAGTGGCAGATTAACTTTGGGTTTGGGCTGTTTTCAAATCACAGGCCCCTTGCACACGAAACATATACATGCTCTTTCATACACCTTCCTGATTGTATTAAATTATATTCCTTGTACAATACAGTACAGTTTTAGAGGGTGTTCTAAATTTATTGTTTTGAAATTTTTCCAGTAAACAATGAAACAAAATGCATGTACCAGTAATGACAAAACTGCCCAATTCGGAACATTTCCATCATAAAAGTTTACTCAAACTTCTACAGTCCACCAGTATCAGTACATATGCACAATCTCTGAAGAAGTAAAAGTCATCTAAATAATTTCACATTAAAGAGATCTGTAACTAATGAAGAGGTTGCTGCTAGCAAACAACTTTGTATTTTGTTTCATCTACAAATAAAGTGCCCGTTACCCTTGAGGAATAAATTGCCTATCTTACACTAAAAAAAAATGATAAGCTAGCGATATTGCAATAGGGAATGGATGGCAAACTGATAACAGGTTCATAGTTACAAGGTATCTTCGCATCCACCCCTTTTGCAACACAGTACAGTATCAGCAATGCATTTATCTACTGTGGGAGTAGACCCACAGCCTTCTGCATCAAAAGCAAGTATACTACCTGTTGTGCTATTAACAATGCAAGCAGACTCCGCATAAGCAGCAGTAACCTTTTGCTCCCCTGCAGCTCTCAGCTCCTTGTAAAATCTACTTACTCAGTTGTATCTCTGAACTTTGCAGTACAAAGAAATCTGGAAAAAGCCAAAGTTTATTGTGGGGGGGACAAAAGTCCAAAAACCAGGGACACGTTAAACATTGCTTGTATAATGTTGGAAAGTTGCTAGAATAAAATGCTTTGTTACCACCATACATTTCACTGCCAAGCGTTAAACCCAGGACCCTGTGCAAAACAGTCAGAGCAACATACCACTATGCCAAATCAGCTGTTTTGTGAAAGAGAAAGACGGAAACTTAAATGGCTACCATTTAGTGAATTCAGTTCTCATCATAGCACAGCTCTCAACCTCTTAGCACAAAACACCTGAACAAAGCCAATAATGGGTGAATACAGCCCCCAAACATTCAGTGAATTCAGTTCTCACCGTAGCTCTCAACCTCTTAGCAACAAACACCCAGACAAAGCCAGTAATGGGGGAATATAGCCCCCAAACATATTCAGTGAATTCAGTTCTTACCATAGCTCTCAACCTTAGCAAAAAACCTGGATGAAGCCAATAATGGGGGAATACAGTCCCAAAAATAGGGACAAATTTCAAATATCCATCTTATACACTTAGAAAATTGCTAGAATAAAAGCTTTTGTGTTACCATGCACTTTCTGAAGAATATGAAGTCAAATGCCTGTCATTTTTAACATTTGTTAACCAGGAAAGTCTGACTTGGAACAAAAGCTAATTTTTAGCAGAGGCCCAAGGAGAAACACTCCAGACAGACACGTCTTTGTAAGATGGGAGGACACTAGAGGAAACAAAAACAGGGAGGGCATACAGACTCCACTCAGAAGGGTAAGGCACCCCAGCCAAGAATCAAACCAGAGAACATGTAGTTGTCAGGCAACAATGCTACCACTGCACCAATGCACTAGTGGCTGTGCAAAGACACAAAAATACAGAAACCACAGATTTTATAAGGAACAGAACAAGTATGAGGGAAAAATCTGCAACATTTTTACAAATGGTGGTGGGTAGAGAATTCAGGCTCTTGCCACCTGGGCCCAAGGTACAGGGCTCAAGCCTTATTCTCTACCCACCACCATGTAGCACCCGGGGCATTTCACACACACACACACACACACACACACACACACACACACACACACACACACACACACACACACACACCCTACCTGGGACAGGTCTATTTGTTGCAGCTCTAAATAAATCCTTCCACAGCTTCATTCGTTAAGCCCGGGAGATGTCCTTCCCTGAATGCTTCTTAATACGGACTGCTGCTGAGATAGTCTGCGCATGCTCCAGACTGTGTCAGCAGCAGTCCGGATATCGGAAATGCTAGTGCACATGCGCGAAAGTCCGCTACTTGCAATCGTTTTTTTATTTTCTTTCTTTTGTATTTTATTTTATTTTATTTTACTTTCTTTACTTTCTTTCTTATTTTACAGCTGGTGGGGCTGCAGTCCAATAGCACGGGCCGCCGCTGGTTAGAACATCAATATTGGCTGTGGTGGAGTACAGTTCTCCTTTTGGAAAACGATTAGAGAAGTGTGCCTGCATCCTGGTGATCATGAAATGAAGTCCATTTGCTAATATAGTGCTGTAGGAGCTTTTCGTGAAGATACACCACTTCTTTATGTGATTTTAAAGGTCTTATTCTGCTTTGGAAAACAAATCACCATAATTTCAAGTAATTTGGATGCATTAACAGATGAGTAAAAAGGAAATGTATACCCATTCATTGTGTATTTTTAAGTTACTTTATTGTAACGTGGTCATATTTGACCATCCAAATAATTTGTGTTTGGAGTTGGATTTCTTTTTTTTTTTTTTACAAGGCGCAACACTAAATATCCAGCCTGTTAATTTTTTCCACATTTTGTTGTGTGATTTTGAAGTTTATATTTACAAAATGAGGTGGTGGTAGCAAAAAAACTTATTTGATTATTCATTCTGGCTATTCAGCTATTGTATATATAACATTATACATTTTGTTGTTGTACCCTCATCCATAATATATAGCAAGTATAATTCTTTTAAAACATGCATCAGTGCAATCCTTATATTATGGCATTTGTAAAGAAGATGATACTTAAACTAAACTTTGGGAAGGAGAACTACATATATTAATGATTCTACTGAATATAGCATTTGAGGTCATTAATCATGGTCCTCAGGTGAATAGATTTATGAGGTCTGTAATATGACATGGCATTTCTGACTTTTTCATGTAATACCCATGATTAGATGACTAATTTCTTTATTTTTAGCTTTTTTTTTTCAGTAGAGATGTGAAGTACATTCTAGCAGTGCAGAAGCTAATAAGCTACCAAGAATTTTAGTGTTCTTAAATTCCTTCCTCTGAACTGTAAAGGATATGGCTTCACTTTTCATATTTGCAGGTCAAGACCTTATCAAGCAGTACAGTAGTTGTGCTATATATAGCATTTGCTTGCTGAGTGTTCCAATTACATTATGAAAAGGTTTTAGTTTCCATGAAGCAGTAAGTTTTTATATGACGCATATAAATGCTTCGTTTTAGAATGCAATTAATGAAATGGATTTGCTGAGTCATCCTAAGTCAGTGTTCAACATTAGTGTTTGTAATTGACTTTGAAGGTAGATAGGGAAATTTTGGTCCATCTAATATACTCATTTCCTTGCTTTATAGATAAACTATAGACACTGTTTATTTTTATATCATGTATGGCGATGGACTTATGATTGTGTTGAGCATTTTTTGAATTTGCCCACAGTTTGGACTTGCAACCTGTGTACAGTGGTTGTTTCATGCATTATTCTTTTTTCTGTGAAAAGTATTTACCCAATGATGTGGCCATGCTCCCATAGGATAGCAGCTTAGGGTCTCTAGCTGTACTGCTAAAATGTTTATTTGTATATACGTGTGTGTGTGTGTGTGTGTGTGCCTATATATATATATATATATATATATATATATATATATATGTGTGTGTGTGTATATATATATATATATATATATATATATATATATATATATATATATATGTGTGTGTGTGTGTGTGTATATATATATATATATATATATATATGGTACTTACGTATTATCGCAACCAGATTTTAGCGATAATACCACTTGCTTTCCGATATGGAAATCTGACCGTTTTTTGTTGTACAAATGTCAGCTAATGTCTTCTCTTTCACACTGAAGGTTGTTTTAAGAAGGGGTGTCAAGAACAATGGAGAAAGTCAGTGTGTCGCTGTGGCTGTGTACACTTTACTGCCAGCATGTGTGGAGCTATCTCCTTTGTGCATTAACGGTGCTTCCAGCCACAGCGACAGTAACCTTTCATGCTGTTCTTCATAACACTTCTTAAAACCACCTTCTCTCAAAAACAGTCCCTTTTTTCTCTCTTCCTTGTCAAAGTGCATGTCATGCTACATGTTTTCCATTCAATAGGACTCCAGATGGTGAGGAGGCGTCCATCTGTGTGTTTTTTTAATCACAGAAACACGTTAAACTAAGCAAAACACTGTGTTGTATGACTCGAGTCTCAGAAAAGCAATGACACGGCTGATATACCTAATACCCAAAAGCAATTATGAGTGTTATTCATCAGCATTTGCTGCTACGAAAAAAAGGAACGTTCATCGGGCGGACTTACAGTAAGCGACATGCTGCTGGCAGTAAAGTGCATAAAAGAACAACAGTATGTTTTTTTTTTTTTTTTTTTTACATTTTATTGAAAACACTCCTGAAAAAAAAACACTATTGTTAAAGGAAACACACTATATGACAGTTATAAACCACTAATGGTCAGATTTCGATATTAGGAAGCAAGTGGTATTTTCGCTAAAACCTGGTTGCAATAATACGTTAAGTGCCATATATATATATATATATATATATATATATATATATATATATATATCGTCAAAAATCCACTTTCAGGTCAGGAAAAGACAAATCCAGTGAATCCTACCTATACTCCTAAGGTACTGTACAAAGTAATGAAAACCACAGGATCATTTAGTTTTCCCAAACTAATTCTTCTATGGTAGGTATAAGCTGTAAAGCAGTTAGTGCTCTCTTTCAGAGGAAGGATGACGCCAGCAGTAGAGAATCCAAGGAAACTTTA
This sequence comes from Protopterus annectens, assembly GCF_019279795.1. Classification (NCBI taxonomy): domain Eukaryota; kingdom Metazoa; phylum Chordata; order Ceratodontiformes; family Protopteridae; genus Protopterus; species Protopterus annectens. The sequence continues at coordinate 562,258,795 of NC_056728.1, read as the reverse complement.
TTGAAGAGAAAGAACAAGCAATTTTGGAAGACCAGCTGATATGAGTAACAGCAATAAAAAAACAAACAAAAAACTAATAATTGGAATCTAATAATTAACGTGGTTTTAAAACGGTGTATATTTATGTAAAAAATGCACATTGAAAAAGCCACTGAACAAGATATTAAACACAACTAGTTGAAGCAAGAATATCTGCTCTTCTTTCTGTCATAATGTTATATAGGCAGTAAGGGAGGCTTCTGCCCGCCCCCCCCAGCCCCTCCACACATGCACTTTGGCACCGACTTTAACAACATATTGCAAGAAGGTGAAGTGGCGTGTAGCTTCCCATACTGCCACGTGTGTGTATATTATGCTGTCAGTTACATTTCAGTTACCTTTAAAATCTTGAACTGCTGCCTGCTTCAGTACCTGTGAAACACTTCTTGTGGAATAAGATGCTAGGTACATTTAATTTGGATAACATTTTTTTATGGTTTTAATCACATCGTATTGAGACAGTTAATTAATTGGTTTGCTTAGTGGTGTATTTAACTCAGTTCTGTGTTTGTTCATAGGTTCAAAGGTAGCATTACAGCCCAACCAAAATGTAAGTTTCAAAAGTGTTTTTAACTTAACATTACAAAAAAAAACACTTTTGAAACTTACATTTTGGTTGGGCTGTAGTTTGTGGAAGAAATGTCTATTCATTTTATCATTTTAGAATAACATTGAAGTTAGTGTGTGTTTACATATTTAAAGTAACGAGATGACAAGCATTCGGTTTTGATGTTTGTTTAAAGTATATTTCTTGCTAGTATTTTTCTTTTATATGATGTTTCTGATGACTTTTATTTGTAATTCATTATGTTATGTAACTTTGTATTGTGGAGCTTTTCTCCCCGGGCCTCCACTGAAAACGGGCTCTTGAGCCCAGTGGACCTCCCCGGTCACCAAACTGGAATAAATAAATAAATAAATATTTTAAAAGGACTTTTAAGATGTAGTTACAGGGACTTTAGCTTTGAAATGAGACCAACTTAATTGATTCTAAATGCATTAGGTGATATGTATTTAAACAGAGTGGTTTTCTTGTATCAATTGTCTGAAGAAGTGTTACATTGAGGAGACGAAAAGCGCTTAACTACTGATTAAAACTGTGTTTGTATGGGTCTAAATGAGTGCCAAGTAGAGGGGAACAGTGACCTCTTTTTTCCAGGATGAGAACCCTTTTGTGAGGAGGTGTGCCACATAGAAGGATTTCCTGACTACTGTGGCGATATGATTATCAGAGGAGAAATTACTGTCCACCTGGGTCCCAAGGTCTCTTATCACACATTCGGCGTTAAGTAGACTGCCGTTTATGTGGTAGTTCATGGGTACAGAGATTTTACCAAAGGGGATGACAGTGCACTTTTTCACATTGAGCTTGAGGCCATGCCTCTGACACCAGGCATCTATCTGAGTGAGGCCCTTCTGTAGGATGTCCACATCATTTGGGGACTCGACTATGGCTCCTATTTTGTAGTCGTCTGCAAGCATTGTTAGCCAGAGGCCTTCTGTGTTAGCCTGCACTTCAGAGAAGTAGATACCAAACAGGAGAGGTCCCAGGACTGAACTCTGTGGTACTACACTTGTCACTGGTTTGAAGTCATATTTGGAGTCTGCAACTTTTACGGTGTGGGTTCTGTCAGTGAGCCAGTTGGCAACCCATATTGTGACTTAGGGATTTATACCTAGTTTAGTAAGTTTAGCTGTAATTCCAGAATGGGGGATGGTGTCGAAAGTCTTGGCGAGGTCAAGATAAGCTGTGTGAACCACCTTACCCTCTTCTACGGCTTTGGTGACTGCCTCAAAGAAGTCAATCAGGTTCAGAAGGCATGATCTGCATTTCACAAACCCGAACTGGGTGAGGTCCAGAGTTTGGAGGTTACCAATGTCTTTGTTTATGAGTTCCATGATGATACGTTCCATTGCCTTGTAGACCAGGCTCGTCAGGCTAATAGGGCGATAGTTCCCAGGATCAGTGGTGGCTCCCTCTTTGTGGAGTGGGATAACTGTTGCTGTGTGCCATTCAGTGGGCACAAAGCCTGACATGAGACTATGATTGAACATGGTGCTTAGGTGCGGAGCCAGTTTGTTCTGGAGTTCATGTAAAACGCAGCCTGGGATGTCGTCCGATCCCATGGATGTTGTGTTTTTGGTTTTAGAGAGTGCAGCTTATACCTGCATAGATGTGATTACAGGGACTCTGCATTCTTCCTGTATAGATATGGGCCCTTTAGGGGTTGGGGGGGGTAAAGTTATCACTGAACCTATCTGCCAGGATGTTGGCAATATCAGTTGGTTCTCTAATTTTCGTGCCATTGTGCTGTAATTCAGTGCAGGTCTGGGTGTTGCCATTGAGATTCTTGACATAGCTATAGAATGCTTTGTGGTTGCCCTTAGAATCAGTGGCAATTTTGTTATCGTAGCTAGCTTTGGAGGATCTTATAAGGGATATCAGCTTCTTACTGAGGCTGACCAGGGAGCTCCTCCACTCATGAGATTTTACTCTCTTTTGCAACAGTTTCTTCCTTCTGTTGTAGAGTTTGTTTATGGCAGGGGACCACCAGATTGGCTTCCTTTTTTTGGAGGATAGCGTCTTGGTTCTGTTTGGGATAGCACGATCCATGCATTCGTGTAAGTGCTTATAGAGTGCATTTGTGTAGGATTCAGCAGTCATAACTGTACTGTCCATGTGCATGGGTGTCATGAAGTTTGCCACTTCTGTCTTAAGAAGCATGAAGTTGGCTTTGAAGAATTTTTTACCTGTTTTTTTTAATGGTGGGTGGGGGCGGGATGCGGATATCTAGGGTGATTAGCTTATGGTCCAATCTGACCAACGAGGAGTTGACTTCAGGTGTGGAACACCAGTCACTCATGTTGGTAATGACTTTATCTAGGATATTGTTGCCCATGGTGGAGGTGTGGATAAGTTGATCCAGGGCATTGGAATTTATGAATTCCAGAACGCATTGAGCGAAGGAGTTGGTACAGGAGTAGCTTTCCCAGTTAATGGTGGGGTAGTTGAAAGCACCCATTATTGGGGTGTTTGTTTGAACCCTAATATTTTCCAGTATATCAAGAAAAGAGGAGTGGGAATCCTGGAGCATGGTGGGGGATCTGTAGCAAGCTATAGTTTGGATTGCAGTTTTGCCCAGAGTTAGTTGCACTTGGATAACCTCGGATGCATTATGCTGTACAACTAGCCTGGAGATGTGGATATCCTTAATGAATATGGGCACACCTCCGCCTTTGGTGTTCTGGCCAGGTTAGATGGCCGAAAAGTGTGGTATGAGTTATAGCCTGGTAATGCAGGGGTGCTCTCCAGAGCCTTGAACCAGGTCTCAGTCATTGCACAGATATCGATGTTCTCCATTTTAAGGAGTGCCTCGAGTGAGTGCATTTTGAGATTTAGACTTCTAGCATTGAGTAGCATTACCCTCAGTTTTTGCTTGCCTGTTCCTGTTACTGTGGTGAATTTGTCATTTGAACCTTGGCTAAAAATGGCACTGCAGGAGCGGCAAGACCCCTAGCCAGTATCTGGAATCCCAGGGGCGACAGTTGCAGGCCATCTCTGGCAAAGCATCATGCTCTGTCAACCATGTTGTCCCTGGCAGACAGATACTGGATCCCATTTGAATGACACCAGAAGCTTTGCCAATTGTTGAAGTCAGTCATTTTGTCCTTGTACTGTGGTATCATTCTGGGTGATGGCAGGATGCTACTCAGAGTTAGGGTCATACCTGCCTGGGCTACAAGATTGGAGAGCTCTTTCATCTCTCTTTTCATGTAGTCCAGGGAGGTACGTCTCAGGTCGTTCACACCAACATGGACAATGACAGAGTCATATTTGTACTTGTTGTGGAGTGACCTGAGTGTGTATTATTGTCTGGTTACTGGTGTACTTACTTCAGTTCAGTGTTTGTTAGTATTATTGTCTGTTTAGTGGCAGTACTTAACTCAGTTTTGTGTTTGTTAGTATTATTGTCTGGTTAGTGTCTGTACTTAATTTTATTTATTTTTATTGCATCAGTGATTAACAGTAACATTATTATTGCTTGTCTGCTTAGTGGCTGCATTTAATTCAGTTTTGTATTGCTTTTAATTTATTGAAGATGGGAAGTGAGACTTAGATTTGTCCTACTGGGCAAAAATGTGTTGTGATTCTCTGAGATGTTGCTACAGATGCAGCTAGAAACATACAACTAAGACAAAAAGATATCTAGTGCAAAAAGACTGGGAAAATGGGTTTACCATCTCAGGAACATCTAACCCAAGAGGTTTGCAATAAGTTCTGCTGTAGCCTGCTCAGGGAATACAAAATCTTGACATTGCTGTAACCTGCTGTAGACAGTTGCCAGAACACAGAAGTAGTGTTGACTTTTAATACTGGCATATATAAAACTAATGGTTTAGGGTGAAATTAAAATAAACTGATAAATTGTTTTTTTTCCCTCTATTTCAGTTTATAGCTGAATGCTTCCACAGATTTCTTATCTGGGTAGGTAATGTGAAAGTGTTTGCTGTATCAAGGTAAAGTTAGAGAAGCAAACTATGAAGTAGCAGTGGGGTAATGGAGAAATTAGGCAAACAACAAGCTCTGAAACTAAACATGTAACATGCTATATCCACAGTATAAAACTGCTAAAAGATGTATGTTAAAATTATTTTTCTAGTGTGAAAAGCACATTTCTTTTTTATTTGTTGTTTTTTTTTTAAGAAGCTTGAGCAGTCAGCCAAAGACCGTGACTGAAGGGAAAGTGATAGCAAGAACAGAAGGGGAAACGAAAACAAACAAGCATTGGTGGCACATACAAATTATCTAAAATGATTAAGTGAACTGGAGTAGGAGGGCAGCTAAAGGGGTTGTTTAAAGATGAGTGAAGTAAGAAGTGAGTTAAGGTAACAGTCATCACCCTGTGCTCCAAAAGAACCACATGGATGGGGATGTATAAATAGGCTGAGACACCAGTTTGACTAATAATGCATGGTAAATTGATTACTGATATGTCATAGCGCTAGCTGGCTACTAGTTTGTGCAGGGCAAGTTATTCAGAGACCGTTTGTTTTTGTTATTTATTTTTTTTTTTTGTTTCTTGGTCTGCAATGGTATGTGAACCCATTTACATTGCTGAGTTATTTTGAACAGGACTGCTTCTACATCTTGTCATTCGAGCAGCATATAGGTTTTTAACCTTGCTTTCCTTTTTCCTGGGTTTACTCATTTGAACCTAAGATTGCTGTACGATACCCTGCATAACTGAGCTTGTTACCTCCCAAGAATAATAGGACATCAGTGCAACTACTTGGATTTTGAATGTTTTTCTGCTTTCTTCCATTGTGCACTTCCTCATAGTAACCAGCGTGACATTCCAGAGGACGAGTAATCTTTTCATTCACTCCCCTGGCTGCCGGGATAACTTTATTTTTCATTTGGGGATGATTGCTTTCCTGTTCCTGATGAATTTTTAAAATGTCTGGTAAATGTTTAATTAAAAAGCCTGTTGTCTTGTAATTATGTAATTAATGCTGATTTTGTCTTTTAACTGTTTCATTGGCAATTCTTTTTGATCCATAAGTTATGAAACGTGTGAACTTAGTAAAGTGAAACCAGCAAACAAAGGTCTGACACAGCAGTCTTGATGTATCTGTAGAAGTGCCTGTTCATCCTCTGGATGAGCCTTGCGGATGACTAAGGTAATGAAAGGAGGCAGTAAAGGTACTAGTGAGTTAGTTGGAGACCCTTCTTTTTCAGTAGGGACCCTCATTGTCTGTCTGTAAGCAAGCTGGAAGCAAGTCTCATGCCTTCCAATGGCAGATACCCTCTGTAAGTCACTGCTGCAAGAAGTTCAGTCCCCTTAAAAAACTTCACAGATTGAAAGATAATTCCTGGACCCTTTAATAAATTTCTCTCAGTAAATAAAAAAAATCAAGCAAACTGTAAATCAGGGCAAAGGCAAATGGAATAACCTTGAATAAAACCAAAGCCAAAATAAATTAAAATAGAAATAAGACACAGATGCCAGTTTTTCTTCTTCTTCTTATCTTTATTGGAGGCAGATGAGCGGTGTTATGAGTCAGGAAGGTTCAGCTATGTTTATTTATTACAGAAGATTGTGGGCATATACCACTGAGGACTGTCCTTATGGGCTTTCCCTTTTTTGGAGGGAACCAGAGGAATTGCCACTCTGGGCGGTCCTTTTTTTTTGGAGGGATACTCCTGATTTTTGGAGGTTAATTAGATTTTTTAGCTGAAAATCCATATTTTAAAATAAACCAAAGTGATGGCATCTGAGTTTCATTCTGATCATTACTCATCTAACCTGTATGGCTAGCAATACTCCTGATTTTTGGAGGTTAAGTAGATTTTTTACCATTCTATACATTAAAAGAAACTAAAATGATGGCATCCGAGTTCCATTCTGATCATTACCGATCTAACCAGTGCTTTTGCAGGGAAGTTTCATCAGATCTGCCTATGTAGAACAAAGTTATAATTAAAGAAGGATGCTATATAACCAAAACCTAGAAAAATAAAAATAAAAAAGATAAAAAAAAAAGAATGCTTTTTATTGAGTCGCTCTAAAAAGTAAAAAATAAGGAAGAAGACTTTGCAAAGAAAGAAGCACAGACAAGTTGATTTCAGAAAAGCATTTGAGGTTGGTTTTGCTGATTGTGTATTGATGTACCAGAAGATATGGCAGGAATCAGCAAAACCAGCCTTGAATGTTTTTCTGTGTTTCTTTTGCAAAGTGTTCACTCTTCTTCCTTACTTTTTACTTTTTAGAGCGACTCAATAAAAAACATTCTTTTTTTTTTAATCTTTTTTATTTATATTTTTATTTTTTTCCTTTTAGTTATTTCTAAGTGTGTGTGTGTATGTGTGTGTGTGTGTTGTGGAGGAAGTCATGTAGGGAGATGCGAGTGTGTGTGTGTGTGTAGGAGAGTAATGATTGATATCGTTGCAGGTGTGATCTAAATGCCCTTTTTTCACATATATAGAACAGTGCAATGGCGGCAGAAGAACTCAAGTTGTGGACAAGCACAAGCCCATGGACAGTTCATAAGCTTAATCATGAGCACTATCTGCCAAACCTGCAGCAATATGTAGACACTCTACCCTGTCTTTAAGAGAAACCTCTGACACTTTTACCCTTATTTTGTATTTACCTTCTCTTTTTGATGTCTGTACACAGCATCTCTGTTTTTAGATGGCAACTACCTAGTTTAACTGTTCTACCTCAATAGCTTCCGCATCCTCAGTATTCCTTCAAAGTACTATAAAGTTTATTCTGCATCATCCACACTCTGCTTGTTTTTACTCCTGCAATATGCAAATGTTTAACTGTTGTGCTTTGTTTTGTTGTGTTACTGTTTTACTTAACTATGGTGACAGATGTCACTGTTTCTGGACAAAGATGAAGTTAAACAAACCCTCCACCCCATTCCATCTGCCCAGTTTACTGGGATTTAACTCAGGTGTAAGGTCACAATTGCCACTTGTGTTATTCTGTTAAGAATGAATGTTCTACATGTTGAGATACCAGATGTTTCATTTTTAACAAATTAATACAAGCAGGTGGTACTCCTAGCAATGCTTACATGCAAACACACACAAATAATACGCCTACAATACTAGTTACTTCCTACAATGCCAAGTACATCGTCAGGCACATTAGCTTACACTTAGATTAACAACACATTAATAAATGACCAAACATATTATATGACTAATACAATGCTTTATATGAGACATTGTAAAAGTTTTATTTATCAAAAAAATTCCAAACCTCCTTAAAGAAAATGAATAATAGGGAAGTTATTACTATTGCTACTTCTGCTGCTGTTACTGTTGGCCATGCTTCTTAACAGGAAAGAGATGGAGAGGGGAATGTATGATCTGCAGTTTATGGCTTCTGGTTCTTCTCAGCCCTACTATATGGATCATGTATTCTCTCAAATGTGTGTGTGTGTGTAGGAAATGATGTAGGGAAATGCGAGTGTGTGTGTGTGTGTGTGTGTGTGTGTGTGTGTGTGTGTGTGTGTGTGTGAGTGCATCTCTATATGTGTACATTATTCTGAATGGATCTTGTGTGTGTGTGTGTGTGTGTGTGTGTGTGTGTGTGTGTGTGTGTGTGTGTGCGTGCGTGCGTGCATGCGTGCATCTCTATATGTGTACATTATTCAGAATGGATCTGGTGTGTGTGTGTGTGTTTGTGTTTATGTATTGTCTCACTAATAACAGAGGGGCAATATTTTACTTAAAGACTAAAATATTGTCCCTCTGTCATTATTACAATTCTTTTTATTGAAATTGGCTTAACAAGACAGAACCACAGAGGGACAGAGAGAGCCACAAAGTCAATTTCAGTAAAAAGCATTCTAAATAATAATAAATGTAAAGGTTATAAAGATTATTTCTGCAGTTGGTTGGCTTTTGCTTAACTTTTATGCACAGCTCCACCTGTAAGTTAGACTGCATTAATATGTTACTAATATGTTTTGGCAGTAGGAACAAATTTTTTTATATAGTGTAGTTAGGTGCAATGCATTGGTTCACTGGCTAATTATTTAAAATATATGTGTAAACATACCTGCCCTCTTAAACTTCCTGTTTTTTTTGTGTGTGTGTGTGTGTGTGTGTGTGTGTGTGTGTGTGTGTGTGTGTGAGAGAGAGAGAGAGAGAGTCTGGATTAAGAGGAGCAGAATTACATTTTGGGTCAGAATTGGGGGCTGTTGAGAGGTATGCCTGCAACTGCCTTTTAAAACTTAAAATATGAAGGTTTTAAGATAGTAAAACACCAGTGTGTAGGACTGGGTTTCAGTATCTGTTTGCCGAATTATGAACAATGTAATTCTGAGTAAGTCAGTCCCACATTACCATCAGATTGCTCTTAAAATGTAGTTTGGCTTCTTTTGTTTTAGCCGCCCCTGTGTTTGTGTGTTTGTGTTTTTACTTAAGGCCGCTCATAGTGTCTGTTATTATTATTATTATTATTATAATACTTTTTATTGAATTTGGCTTAATGAGTCAAGCTTGGCGTTTTTTCTGCTGTCTCACAAGAGTGTGACAGAGCCACAAACCCATTTTCAATAAAAAGCATTCTAAAAAAATAGAAACCCAAATGAATGTCCATATATTGTGCAGAATCCAGTCTAGAAATACCAGTAATCTGAGTAAAACCAAACTACAAAAAATGTATCTTTATTTGTGGATTAAATGGAGCAAATTAATAGTATAGATGGTGGTCCGTTTTCCTGAGATACAGGATACAGTTAATTGAAAAATATTTGTTTAACCCAGGAGCCTTACCAGTGAAAAATCTTATTTGCCATTCCAGCTCTTTTCTTTCTAGTTTATTGTTGGTGCTGTCTTCCAGGGGCAAGGGAGTGATTTTGTCCAATATGTGGAAAAGGAAAGCGTTGTACCCAGTTTTGTCATTAGAATGTCTGGCGAAAGATCTAGTGGGAGTTTTCTGCCTAATATCAGTGTAATGACGGGTGATCCTGGTTTTCAGTTTGTTGATTGTTTTTCTCATATAAAAGACTTGGCATTTATCTCATTGGGCCTGGTATACCATGGTGTCCTAGTGGCAGTTACTGTAGGAGGTGTTTTTGTAGTATGTCTTGTTATTCGGACAGTGGAACCCAGTGTTTCCACTCATGCATTTGCACTAATTACAGTGTGGGGGTCCACAGGGGAATGCACCTGGCAGTAAATTTTCTGGAGGTGGATCTGTGTTGCTCTCTATGAAGTCTTGGATATTCTTGTTTCATCTGACAGTGCAGCTGGATGTCGGTGGTAAGATCTTATTGAGGGATTTATTGTCATTAAAGCTGCACCAGTTATCGTTGTTGGTATTCTTTAATGTTGCAAAATCCATTGAGTAGGTTAGAGTCATGCTAGTGTTCCATTTGATTCTGTTCTTGTGTTTCTTGAGTCTCTGGAGATCACGATCTGCAGGGTCATAAGCTAGGTATGAGTCAGGAGTGCTTATTTTGCCCTGTGTGATGGTTTCAAATATTCCCTTAATCAGACTTGAGCTATAGCCTCTAGCTAGGAAGTCTTTTTTAAGGTCATGGAGGTATTTCGTGAAATCTGTGAGCTGCTTTGAGACTCTGGTGATTCTTAGTCCTTGAGATTTTAATACATTCCATTTTGCCTTAAAGAGATGCATACTATTTTTGTGTAACAGTAGGTTGACTCGTGTGGGTTTACAGTACAGGTTGCTGCTGAGATACCTAGCTTTGCCTATTGTTAGATCTAGAAAGCTCACAGTGTCTTAGCTGTAGGTAGCGGTAAATTTTAGAAAGTCGGTTGAGTTTTGCTTGTAGAAATCTTGTAGTAGCTCCAAGCTCCCATTCCAGATTATAAAAATGTCATTGATAAATCTAAAATAACTGTCCATTAATGAGAAAAAGGGTGAATGATATATGAATTCTTCCTTCTATTTCCCAAGTGCAATGTAGGCCAATCTGGGGGCCATTGTTGCTCCCATTGCGATTCCCTTGGTTTGCCTATTGAAAGAGTTGTTAAACCAGAAGTTGTTATTCTCAAATAAAATTTTGAGAAGTCTGCTGATGGTTTCAGTTTCCTCAGCTAAGGCTTCCCATTCTTTTTGGTAAGCCTCGGTTACTTCCCAATATAGTAATTGTGTGGGAGGACAGTGTATAGTGCTTCAACATCTATAGTGACGAGCCATGCTTTGTTGTTGACTGTGATGTTACTAATCTTCTTCAAGGAGTCAGTGGTGAGCAGGGTGAGGGACCTCTTCTTTTCCTCCAGTGGTTTAATCTGAACCTCAAGTTAAATATTGATAGGTTCTTCGAATCCGATGGACCTGCCACTGGCTATGACCAGTCTGTATGGAGGGTCCAGAATGTTCTTGTAGGGTTTGGAGATACCAAAAAAAGCAGGGAAGTTTGGGATGTGGAACTGTTAAAATATCAAGGAGGTTGTTGCTTATGAGACCTTCTTCGCATAGGTAGGTGATTTTGCTGATGATGTTTTTGTAAGCAGTCTTGATGAATCTGATGTTGCACTGTTCGTAGTAGTCTGGGTTCTTGAGCATAAGTGAAATTTTGTTGCTGTATACTGCTGTATTCATGACGAGAAGGTCTCCCTCTTGTCTACTTTCATGTCCCTCCTTGAGGGGACACTGCTGAGATTTTTGAGAGCCAAGAATTCTTCCCGTTTCATATTATATAGTTTCTTCGCTGTTTTTTTTTTTGTGCTTCTCTTTGGATATCTGTTTCATATTTGCTTTCAAATGCAGTGATGTCCAGGTGTGGTGGTGGACAAAAGCTACTGGGATTCTACCAGTTTTGAACAGGTAATCATGATTCTGGGTTGGGCTCCTATGAGTCCTTCCTATGAAAGATTATCTTGAAGTTAAGCTTTTGAATGAAGATTTTTTGGTCGATTAAGGCTTAAACTAAATTGCTTCTTTGCTGTGGGATAAAGGTGAGCCCCTTTTCCAAGACACTTTGTTCTGCTTTTATCTGTGGTTCTGGAGTAATTACTTTTAGTACTGTTTTGAGAGTTTCTATAAACAGAAGTTACAGCTGTTATATTTTTGGCTCCAAGAAGTTTTGCAATAAGTTTAAACTGATTCAGAAGGTGAGTGCTTTTTCCAAAAAAAGGAAGCCAATCTAGTGGTCCCTTGCCATAAACAAACTTTACAACAAAAGAAAGAAACTGTTGCAGAAAAGAGGAAAATCCCAGGATCTAAAAAACTCCCTTACCAGCCTCAGTAAGAAGCTGAGATCCCTCATAAAATCCTCCAAAGCTAGTTACGAAAATAAAATTGCCAAAGATTCTAAAGGCAACCACAAGGCATTCTATAGCTATGTCAAGAATCTAAATGGCAGTGCTCAGATCTGCTCTGAGCTACAACAGAATGGCATTAAGTATACTGATCCCAAGGATATTGCCAATATCCTGGCAGATCGATTCAGTGCAAACTTCATCCCCTAAAGGGCCCATATCAATACCGAAAGATTGCCAAATTCCGGTAATAACGGCCACACAGGTATAAAACGCACTCTCCAAAGCTAAGAATACAGCATCCATGGGAGCGAACGACATCCCAGGCTGTGTACTACATGAACTACAAAATGAACTGGCACCTCACCTAAGAGTCATGTTTAATCATAGCCTCACCTCAGGCTTCATGCCCACTGAGTGGCACACAGCTACAGTTATCCCCTTCCGCAGTGGGCGATCCACCTTGGATCCCAGGAACTACCACCCTATCAGTCTGATGAGTGTAATCTGCAAGGCCATGGAACGTATTGTCATGGAACTTATAAACAAAGACATTGGCAACCTTCAAACACTGGACCCCATGCAGTTTGGGATCGTGAAGAGCTGATCTTGTCTCCTGAACCTGATTGACTTCTTTGAATCAGTCTCCAGAGCCGTGGGCAAGGGTAAGGTGGTCCACACAGCCTATCTGGACCTCGCCAAGGCCTTCAACACCATCCCCCACTTTGGAATCATAGATAAACATATTAAGCTGGGCATTAATCCCTATGTCACAAAATGGGTTGCCAACTGGCCTACTGACAGAACCCACACTGTAAAAGTAGCTGACTCCAAATCCAGCTCCAGACAAGTGACAAGTGGAGTACCTCAGGGTTCAGTCCTGGGACTGCTCTTATCATCTACTTCTCTGAAGTACAGGCCAACACTAAGGGACTCTGGCTAACAAAGTTCGCAGATGACTGCTAACTGGGAGCCATTATTGAATCCCCAAATTATGTGGATATTCTACAAAAGGGCATTACAGAAGCAAATGATTGGTGCCAGAGCCATGGGCTAAAGCTCAATGCCAAGAAATGTATAATTATTCCCTTTGGGAAAAAACATGTATCCGTGAATTACCACATAGGTGGCAGTACACTAAACACCGAAGGTGTGATGATTGACTTAGGGACACAGGCGGACAGTGGTCTCACCTTCGATTACCACATCGCCACAACAGTCAGGAAATCCTTCTGTGTGGCACACCTCATCACTAAGGGCTTTTCATCCAGAAAAAAGGAGGTCATTGTCCCACTGTGCTCATCCCTCATTAGACCCATTATAGAATACAACTCCCTGTTTGGTATGTACCTCTCAAGACATCTGCAGCAACTGGAAAGGCCGCAGAAATACCTCACTAAAAGAATCACAGGTCTAAAGCAGATGCCCTATACTGACCATCTTAAAAAACTCCACCTTTACTCTGTCGCATATCGTCTACTCAGAGGCGATCTCTGCTTAACATACAAGGCCATGTCAAATCCAGAGCTGTTGGACATGCTACACTTAAAGAAATCCCAGTCCCTCAGAGACACACACGCTGCAGGCATCTAAACCTTGTCATCACAATGAACAAAACACGCTGGAGGGATAGGTTCCTGACCCAGAGACTCCCCAAACTCTGGAACAGACTGCCCAAACATGTCAAGCAGAGCGCCTCTTTGGGAATCTTCAAAAGGAACCTTGATGATTGGATGGGAGATAGGAAATTCACCCCGGGGATCATGTCAGTCGCCCTGCTAGAGAAGTAAATACTGTGAGAGGAAATAGCCAGGGAATTGTTATGGCTAGGCTTGTATAGGCCTAGGGCCGATAGCCTAGTAACAACCTATGAACAGTGGTTCATCTGGTTCCCTCAAAAAAAACTATAATACCTATAGGGAAGGTTCATCTGATTCCCTCCAAAAAAAAAAAAGGGAACACTCATAGGGGCATTTCCTCTGGTTTCCTTAAAAAAAAAAAGGAATCTCCCATAGGGATGGTCCTCAGTAGTACATGCCCACAAATTTCTGTAATAAATAAATGCATCTGAACCTTCCTAACTCATAACAATGCTCATCTGCCTTCAGTAAAGATAAGAAGATGAAATGTCATCTGAGTTTTATTTTTATTTAAATTTATTTTAGCTTTGGTTTTATTCAGTTATTCCATTTGCCTTTGGTTGTATTTATGGCTTGTTTGATTTTTTTTTTTTTTTATTTACGGAATGCAATTTATTCAGGGGTCCAGGAATATCTTTGTCTCTGCAAGCAGTATATATTTTTAAGGGATTCAGTTTCATGCATTGGTGACTTCCAGAGGATGTCTAAAACTGGGAGGGATAAGACTTACTTCCAGTTTGTTTAGAGACAGCCACCAATGATCCCTGCTGACAAAAGAAGTATCTCCTACTAACTCACTAGGAGGTTTGTTGCCTCTTCTCATAGCTTGGTAAATTTAATAAATTTAGCACTGCACATTTATTAAACTTAACTGTGAAGTGGACAGTGCCTTCTTATGACTGTAAGTGAAGGAGACAGGTGAACAATTGGAGAATAAGGTAGAAAGAAAACCACACATTCATTGATGGCTGGGATCAAGAGTATTTCTTTGTTCTGTAGAAGAATGTACGTTTACTCTACCAAGGCTGCATTTAATTTGTGAAATAATGCAATTTACAGTGACAACATAGAAAAGGGTATGCAAATCCCACCAAGGATTTTTTCAATGAGGAATGCATTGTGGGAGCAGCAGTTGCAAGAAATGAAATGACAAAAATATGAACAGAATACTTTGAAAGGTTCAGTGAAATGCTGTGTTTGAGACCTCATTCTAAATTGCTCCAGTTCTTAGGTTCATAGGTAGCTACTAGGCTATTAGCCCTAGGGCCTATATAAGCCTATCCAAAAAGGTACCCTGGCTTTCGCCACCCAAGAAAATTATTTTCCTGTGCCCCTGTCGAGCAGAGCCACAGAAGTGATCCCCGGGGTGAATTTCCTATTTCCCATCCAATCATCAAGATTTTTCTTGAAGAGTGCTAAAGAGGAGCTCTGTTTGACATAGGTAGTCTGTTCCAGAGTATGGGAAGTCTCTGGGACAGGAATCTATCCCTCCAGCATGTTGTGTTTATTGTGTTAACAAGGTTTAGGTCCCTAGAGTGTGTAGTTCGGAGGGATTGGGATTTCTTTAAGTGGAGCATGTCCAACAGCTCTGGGTTTGACATAGCTTTGTATGTTAGGCAGAGATCGCCTCTGAGTAGTCGATATGCGACGGAGTAAAGCTGGAGTTTTTTGAGACGGTCTGCGTACGGCATCTGTTTGAGGCCAGTAATCCTCTTTGTGAGGTATTTCTGTGGCCTTTCCAGTTGTTGTAGATGTCTTGTGAGGTACATACCAAAAGGGGCGTTGTACTCTATAGTGGGTCTAATGAGTGATGAGTAGAGGTGTTTTTCTGGATGAGAAATCTTTTGTGATGAGGTGACCTATGTAGAAGGATTTCCTGACCACTGTAGAGATGTGATTATCAAAGGAGAGATTACTGTCCACCTGTGTCCCAAGGTCTCTTATCACACTTTCAGCGTTAAGTAGACTACCACTTATGTGGTAGTTCATGGATACAGAGTTGTTACCAAAGGGAATGACAATACACTTTGTGGCATTGAGCTTCAGGCCAGGGCTTTGACACCAGGCATCTGTCTCAGTGAGGTCCCGTTTGTAGTATGTCCACATCATTAGGAGTTTTGATTATGGCTCCTAGTTTGCAGTCATCTGCAAACTTTGTTAGCCAAGACCTTCTGTGTTAGCCTGTACTTCAGAGAAGTAGATATCAAACAGGAGGGGACCCAGGACTGAACCCTGTGGTACTCCACTTGTCACTGGTCTGAAGTCGGATTTGGAGTCTGCTACTTTCACAGTGTGGGTTCTGTCCGTTTGACAGTTGGCAACCCATCTTGTGACATAGGGATTTATACCTAGTTTAGTGAGCTTATCTATAATTCCAGATTGGGGGATGGTGTTGAAAGCCTTGGCGAGATCTAGATAAGCTGTGTGAACCACCTTACCCTCATCTATGGCTTTGGTGACTGCTTCAAAGAAGTCAATCAGGTTTAGGAGACATGATCTGCCTTTTACAAACCTGAACTGGGTAGTGCCCAGAGTTTGGAGATTACCAATGTCTTTGTTTATGAGTTCCATGATGATATGTTCCATGGCCTTGCAGACCAGGCTCGTCAGGCTAATGGGACGGTAGTTCCCGGGGTCCGTCGTGGCTCCCCCTTTGTGGAGTGGGATAACCATCGCAGTGCACCATTCAGTGGGCACAAAGCCTGAAGTGAGGCTATGATTGAACATGGTACTTAGGTAGGGTGCCAGTTTATTCTGTAGTTCGTGTAGAACGCAGCCTGGGATATTGTCAGGTCCCATGGATGCTGTGTTCTTGGCTTTGGAGAGTGTGTTTTTTACCTGTGCAGCCGTGATTACAGGAACCTTGCATTCTACTGGTATAGAGATGGGTCCTCTATGGGGTGAGAGGGGGTAAAGTTAGCACTGAACCTATCTGCCAGGATGTTGGCAATATCAGTTGGTTCTGTATATCTAGTGCCATTGTGCTGTAACTCAGAGCAGATCTGAGTGTTGCCATTGTGATTCTTGACATAGCTATAGAATGCTTTGTGGTTGTCTTTAGAGTCAGTGGCAATTTTGTTTTCGTAACTAGCTTTGGAGGATTTTATGAGGGATCTCAGCTTCTTACTGAGGTTGAGCAGGGAGTTCCTCCAGTCATGGGATTTTGCTCTTTTTTTGCAACAGTTTCTTTCTTCTGTTGTAGAGTTTGTTTATGGCAGAGGACCACCAAATTGGCTTCGTTTTTTTGGAGGATAGCATCTTGGTTCTATTAGGGATAGCATGATCCATGCACTCGTGTAAGTGCTTATAAAGTGCATTTTTGTAGGATTCAGCAGTCATACCTCTATTGTCCGTCTGCATGGGTGTCATGAAGTTTGCCACTTCTGTCTTAAGAAGTGTGAAGTTGGCTTTGGAGAATTTTTTTGCGGTGGTTTCCCCAATTGGGGGTGGGGGCAGGATGCGGATGTCTAGGGTGATTAGCTTGTGGTCGGATCTGACCAACGAGGAATTGACCTCTGGTGTGGAACACTGGTTGCCCATGTTGGTAATGACCAGGTCTAGGATATTGCTGCCCCTGGTGGGGGTGTGAATAAGTTGATCCAAGACATTGGAATTTATGAATTCCAGAAGACGTTGAGCAAAAGAGTTGGTACATGAGTAGTTTTCCCAGTTAATGGTGGGATAGTTGAAATCGCCCATTATTAGGGTGTTGGGTTGTACCCTAATACTTTCCAGTGTATCAAGAAAAGAGGAGTGGGAATCCTGGGGCATGTTGGGTGGTCTGTAGCAAGCTACAATTTGGACTGCAGTCTTGCCCAGAGTTAGTTGTACTTACAAAGAAGGAACTTTTCTCCTATGGATTGTTTGCAGACTTTTCCTTATATACAGCTCTGCAGAAACAAAATCAGTGTTAGAATAGCTTAATTTTTTTTCTGACCACAGTTCTAGATCTCTTTAAGCAGCTCTTGTTAGCCTTGCATGAATGTGATTGTTTACTCTGTATTTGGACGAGTCCGCAGGTACATTTGACATATTTCTAACAGCAGTATTTGTGTGTTTCAGCAGAAATTTTGCTTTGAGACTATATTTTGTCAGCTCTTTCCTTGTTTAACAAAACTTGGTTGCATTCCTCTCAGCCTCTTAGAGAAAGAAATCTGGATTAAGCCCAATCATAATTGTGGGACAGAAGACTAAGCCCAGTCATAATTGGGGGACAAAAGACAAAAAAAATCAGAACAAGTTTTAAATATTTTTTTTATAAACTTAGAAAGTTGCTAGAATAACAGGATTTGCATTAGCGCACATTTTCTGTAGGATATGAAGTCTGAAACAAATGTCTGTCATGATTTAATGACTTCAGTTCTTAATAATTTGCAAGAAAACCACAAATTTCATGTGGAACAGATCAAAAATTTGAAGCAAAAATCTGGACAGTTAAGAGGTATGCTGGTTTGGTGGCTCTTTTACTGCACTGAAATATTTTTGAACTGAAGCAACTTGGTGTTTCTCAAAATGATGATGTTGAGCAATCGATGACACTCCTGCTAATACTAATGCATGTCATAGGGTGATTGGGATGATGAAAAGAGATGCTGACTTTGGAAAATGTATACCGTATATCTGCTTAATGTATTAGGAAGCATTGTCTGCTAAAGATTTCAACATGCATTCTGTCGTCAATACTGTCATCAAAATCATTAACTTGATTCATATATGCACATTAAATCACCAATAGATGTTTTGTGTGGGTCATGTTGCAGTCATCACCTTAGGGAACTGTACCGCACACTGAGGGCTGTCATATGGACAGACTTTTAGAGCTGAGCAACCTTGCTCCTTGGCCAGGCTGATGTCACCTTGGTTGTCCTCACATATAAAGGTGATTTCCACCTGTACCATCGTCAGTTATTTCTTTTCACATTGCTGAATGTAGAGTTTGTGTGCCAGAATAGAGTATTTATGAGCCTGTTGGTTTAGGCCTCAGACTGAAGAACAAGTAGAAAAAGACCCAGTTTTGGGTCTTCCTTTGTTCTTTCAATACAGATTGTGCATCTCTTTTGTATAGATGTGTGTGTGGATGTATGTGTGCTATTCCACCCATATAAAGGTATAGTGCTTTAGCACTACCACTAAACACAGTAAATGTACTTTGTGCTTGTAGGAGACATATCGGTTCTAAAGGGTTATAATTGTTTGTACTGCTTAGAGTCAGAGCCTGACTTTACTAGCTATGAGGTTTGTCAAAGCTTCCCAAGTGGAAGCTGAAAGTCTGTCCTCACCTAGGACATTTCCTAACTGTTCAGAAGTAAGCCACATTGTCCATCCCCTATCCTAGTGTAGTAGACAGACTCCCTTTAAAATAATCAAAAGGAGAAGCTTATGGAGAAACAAAAAGTCCTTTTTGTGTTAGATGACTGTAGTAGGGACCCTATGTCCAAGGGCATCAGCCTTGCAGAGGTAGTTATTCAACTCCTGGCTGTGACCTCTCACACAGCCAAGACCACTGGTGATACATCTAAATAAGGCTAATTTGTCTTTGGACGCTAGCATGCCCCATCAGATCAAATGTGCTCAGAAGCCTTCTGCAATAAATGATGATCAGATATATGTTTAGGAGCATTGTTTTGTGGTTAAACATGGTGTGTTTGTGTGTGTATGTGTGTGTGTGTGTGTGTCTGTGTGTGTGTGTGTGTGTGTGTCTGTGCCTGTTGGTGGTGGTGGGTTCTGTATAGTTTTTATTGTGGAGGGTGCCCATTATACTAAGAAGCCTCATCCTTTGTATGTTTTCACTTGGACTCCTAAAACTATGGCATATTAACCAACAATCAAAGGCCTCTGCTAGACCCAGATTCCCACTGGGTGTTACCATTGTTACCTTCTAAGGTTCCAAAGTTGTGGTTCTAATGTGGACACTGTAATGGAAGCTAAAAGACGAGCTGATGCCAAAATTAGGTGTGAATTACTTTTATATCTGTCTCTTACATTGAAAGAAAGAAAAAAAAACATTGCATGCTTTATTACAACATATGAAAGTAATACTTTTTTATTTCAAAATCTAATATATACATATTAAGACATTTTGCAGTCTGATAGTCATGTAGTAGATCCGATTTCCTGTAGATGTAAGTTCACATACAGAAGGGGCAAGTCAGTAGCACAATATGTAATTTATAATACCTCTTAAACTATAGCATTCATTAATGGGGAGTCCACTCAGGGGAAGTAGACTATGTGAAAAAATTCCTCTCTTTGTAAATATAAATCCTAAAACTAACATTTTAAATCTGTAAACACATCAAGGTGTTTTTGATATTCAGTATCTTATCACTTGTAGTAGTGATTGCTTGATATATTTACTTACTTGTTCTTGCTCAGCATTTTATATGGGACAAAAATCACAGTGATCTAATGTTCTCAAATTTCATTCTGTCCTCAGACCTGTGGGTTCGGATCCGATCCTCAGATCTGACTCAGCCGTTGCAGTAGCTCGTGGTAACCAAAAAGCTCTCGAACTATTCCCTTACAACTAATGCACCCTTCTAAGTTACCTCAGCTCTCATTTGCCAAAGATGTGGTTCTACAATTGCTCTCAGGCAGCTAAGTGATTTTTTCAATATTATTTCTAATATGATTGTCTTCTAAACTTCTCTTAAATCGTTTCACTTGAACTTTCTTCTATCCCCTAACCTTAGCGGCCAGCTTAACTTAATAGTTTAAATACTTTTGTCTCTTCTTTCTTCCTTACGATACTATTGCTAGTATCTTCTTTTCTTTCTACACTTTAGTATAACTGTCTTTACCATTGTTGGTATTTTTTTATACCTGTTTTCTTCCTTTCCTTAAAAAAAAAAAGGTATCAGAGAGTATAATAATTTGTTTCTCTTCTTGTGCTCTATTTTTTTTCTTTTGTAATGGTGGATGAAGATAAGCCGACTGGTTTTAAAAAGTATGAAAAATGCGGTCACAAAATTCCTGTTATTGACTTGCATACCTCGTGTGTGTATTGCCTCTGCCCCTTTCACCTGCAGGAAGACTGTGCTGTCTGTCGTGCATTCAACCACAGAGCATTGGTTGAAAGCAAAAACAAGCTTATATTAAAAGGTCTTTTGCGTTCCTCATTTGGTGAGGTAATTTCTGGAGCTACACCAAAAGAAAAAGGAAAAGAAAAGTGTAGACAATATAGCCCTGCTTCTTCCTCACTCTCTAGAGTCTCAGACAAAGGAAGAAAAAGACCTATTTTGGAGATGATTTTTCTGTCAGATCCTACTGCTAAAAAAGTCAAGAAATAGGATCCGACCGTTTTATTGGATCCAAAGGCAAAAACGTTGAAACCTGTTGAAATGACTGTTTCAGATCCATTCCAAACAAGTAAGAAGGACTCTTTGGATCAGATATACCTTCGTTGGACTTGATATTCACCTTCTTTTGACTCTGTCCCTTCCAGGGTCCCATCTGCCTTCCTGGAGAGACCTAAATCTCCATCAGTCATGTCAGCTCACTCTTCCAGTAGTCTCACCGAAGAAGATGTGGAGAGACTATTGAAGAAGATTCTGTGGGTGCAGACTATGTCAGGGGCTCCTTCAGCTTCGGGACAGGAGCTCCATGCAGCAGCTATCCCTCCACTTCTTCTCCTCTGACTTCCTTTGAAGCATTGACGCCATCAGATCCAAACTGCCCAGCTTCGGAAAGGGAGATTCTTGGATCCAGTATTTGCTCTGAGATCTTCGGCCCAGTTGGAGCCGGAGACCTCTCAGAGCCAGCCTTTTTGGCTCTGTGATGAGGGATTTGATCAGTGAGCTATCTAATAACCTTTCAGGAGCCATGTCTGAAGAAGTACAAGCCTCAGTTGCTTCTCAGCTGTCCACCCTACAATTTATATCTAACTCTTCTGTGAGAATTATTTCTCATGTTGCTGAAGCAATGAGTAGAGCAGCAGATTCAGGCATATGCATAAGGAGGCATGCCTGGATGCACTTATGTGACTTTGCAGAGCCTTTCAATACTTCATTTGTCAATGCTTGTTTTGACGGCAATTCCTTGTTCGGCCCTAATGTAAAGGATACCTTGTCCGGGTGTGAGAAAGATGGGAAGACCTTATCTGCCATGGGTGTACGTTTCTCCATGCCACAGAGATCCTTCTCCAGAAATCAGTGAAGCAGTGGGAAAATGTGGTTCAGAAAATCTCAAGGGTCTTTTCAAGACACATATGGAAGTAGTTTCCCCAGGGGCAGAGAGAGGGGAACTCCAATGGTAGATGCCACCCTTGTGGCAGAGGAGGCCCACAAAATCAAGAGTCTTAGAGATACTTTCTTGAGTAGGCCCTTCCAGTGTATTTGTAAAGAGCCCAATTGCTCTACTCTGGAAGCAATCGGGGGTTGATTGTCCCTGCACCAGAGAGCCTGGCTAGAATCCGATACATTGGTGCAGAGGATCATTTTCAGAGGATACTTTATCCCCTTTTCTCTTTGTCCTCCTCCTCCCCAAAACAAACAAAAAAAAAATCCCAGATATTCCACCCAGTCAGAGGGATCAGGCAGCCATTCAAGTTCAAAGGCTGCTAGAAAAAAAGAGTCATCCAAGAAGTTCCCCCAGACCACAGAGAATTCAGAACTTAAGTTTCTTTTTAGTACCAAAAAAGACAGGGGACTGGAGACCAATTTTGGATCTCAGCAAATTAAACAAATCAGTTTGACTCAGCAAGTTCTGGATGGTCACGGTTCAGTCCATTCCTCCATTCTTGGAAAAGGACAACTTGATGTGCTGTATAGATCTTCAGAATGAGTACTACCACATGGTCTCACCATAGCCCCAGAATGTTCACCAAGTGCATGGCAGTGGTAGCAACTCACCTCAGATTGCAAGGATTCCGGGTGTTTCCATATTTGGATGACTGGCTCATATCTGCCCCAACTAGGCATCTACTACTAATAGCAAGAGACAATATTTTCCGAACGTGTTCCAATCTGGGAGTAACTATAAATTGCGAAAAATCATTACTGGAACTCACTCATTGTTTAGAATTCATAGAGGCAAATCTAAATACAAACAAAACAATAGTTTCTCTTCCACCTATGAAAGTAGAAACTGTCAGATCACAAGTCAAGAAGATTATCGGCAATACAAAGGTTTCTGCACATCTAGTTCTTCAGGCTCAAGGGTCTATGGCGGTGGCAATAACACTTGTTCTACTGGTGAGATTTCACATGAGAATTTTGCTGTGGCTTCTTGCAGTGCAGTGGTTCATACTCCTCATCAACCAGTGTCGGCCTGGATAAGACTCATCAACATTTGCAGGAGAGACCTGTTATGGTGGATTCACTCCGATCAAATTCTACAAGGCCATCTGTTCACCCTACCCCCACAGGCAATGGCCACAGTGACCACTGGCACTTCCCAGCTAGGGTGGGGGGCATTTTCTAGGGAATACAGTCCAAGACACTTGGTCCCCCGAAGAGGCCAACTTGCATATGAATGCACAAAGAAAGTCCAAGGCCTTTCTCACCAAAGGTCCCACTGCTATATAACTGAATAATCTAAGCAAAAACAAAAACAGTCAGGCCACCAGGCCAATGTACCTTGTTCATTAAAACAATAATAACGCACTGTCACAGAATAAGTGCTTTTGGGTTGAAACCCTTCATCAGATAATTTGTACACTGTATCTGATGAAAGGTTTCAACCTGAAAGCACTTATCCTGTGATAGTGTGTTATTATTGTTTTAATAAACAAGGTACATTGGCCTGGTGGTCCGACTGCTTTTGTTTTAACTTGCATATCAGTCTCCTCGAGATGAGAGTGGTGCTACTAGTGTTGCAGGCCTTCCAGGATGCTCTCCCCTTTGACACAGTTGTAGTTCAAACAGACAACATGACTGTAGTTTGGGACATCAGCAAACAAGGAGGAACCAAATCATATCCCTTGTGTCGAGAATAACTCAGGGTGTGGCAATGGGCGATCTCATTCAACCATTTTCTCATTGAGATGCACATTCTGGGGAAGTCCAATGTGATAGTGGACAAAGTGAGCAGATGCATCCTTATGCCTCATGAGCGCTCCCTCAGTCAGATAGTGGTGGAAAGGATATTCTTCACATGGGGACAGCCTTGCTGCAATCGTTTTGCCTCTCCCCTAAGCAGCAAGTGCAGCAGCTATTTTGCCTTGATCCCCCTACGAGGGGAATCCCAAAGGATGCTGTTCTTCACAACTGGCTCCCCCTGGTCTCCTGGTATGCCTTTCCTCTGAACCTAGTCATCCCCAAATTTCTACAGAATGTGAGCAGATTGAAGAGCAAAGTAATCCTCATTGCACAGTACTGGCCTCAACAGATTTGATTTCCCTTCTTTTGACCTCATTTACTGAGGCAACTGTGGATTCTCTGTCCAGCTCTGGTCCTCCTGTCTCACCCACCAGGCATGATTCACCCATACATTCCAAACCTAAAGCTAACTGCTTGGCTTCTCCAATTCCATTAATAGCCAGACAACCTATGCTGTCTTCTCCAGTCTGTCACATTCTCTTGTCCTCTCATAAGCCATCTACACGTAAGCTATACTCCAGTAAATGGAAGAGGTTTGTTTTCTGGGCATAGCAGAATGACCTGGACCTGGACCCATTCTCAGCTCCGATTCATAGGATCCCTGAGTTCTTAGCACAATTGTTTAATAAAGGAGCAGCTTTTCTACAATAAGGGGCAACTAGCTGCAATTTCCAGTTTTCACATTGGATGTTACACAAACTCTGTAAAGTTTTTCTAAGGGGAACTCTTGCTTAAACCCCCTTACAAAAACCCTTCTCTTCCTTTGGACCTGAATTTGGTGCTGCAAGAAATTATGCAATCCTCCTTTGATCCAGCAGCTACATGTGATCTAAAGTTTATCTTTTGGAAAACTGTATTTTTTGGTAGATATAACATCTGCAAGAAGAATTTCAGAGATTCAAGCCTTGTCATCTCAACCACCATAACTGATCTTTTATAAAGACAGTTTCATTCCATACTAACCCATCTTCTTTGCCTAAAGTAGTGTCAGACAGCAATATCAATCAATCCATTAATTTACCAGTGTTCTTTCCAAGATATTCAAATAAAGGTGAATACCTGTTGCACTTATTAGATGTTCACAGGCAATTATGTTTTTACCTTCATAGAACAAAGGAAATCTGACCAAATTGTTGTCTCCTTTTCAGACGTGAAACTGGGAAATCCAGTAACCAAAATAACATTAGCTAGAAGGATCACAGATTATATTTCTAACATTTACAAGAAACGAGGTCTGAAATAATCTCAATCTTTGTGAGCCCATTCAACAAGAGCCATGGTGACTTTGTCAGTATTCCAATCCAGTGTAGAGCATCCATGGATGATATATGTGGAGCTGCTACTTGGGCTACCCCCATACCTTTATTACTCATTACAGATTGGATTTGGTTTCCAAGGGGAGAGCTTCATTTGGTTCAGTGGTACTGGGGAACATCATTCCATGAGTCCACCCAGGGTATAATGAGATTGGGGACTCTGTCCCCCACAAGTTTGAGGACAGAGTGAAAACTGACATCAGATAAAGAAGTTATGTACTCACCATAATGTTCCATCTGTGTTGTCCATTTTCATTCTTCCACAAACAACCCACCCTCCATCCCCCGACCTTGCTACTCCTGTTAAGAGTGAGTGGTCCTAAATTGACATTTCCCTGTACTGAGCTCCAGAATACGTCTCACTTTTCTGTTGGTATATTTAATTTTATGTACATGCATGCATATATATATATATATATATATATATATATATATATATATATATATATATATATATTTATATCTGGCCCAGAATTTGTAGTTATTGGTCGTTTGGGCGGTCTTCCATCTCTCTCAACTTTCTGATTTGAAGGCTTGCATTTGCACTTGTTTCTGTCCTGTAACTCCTGGGCCCATCTCATTTGCTCACTCAAAAAAATATATATATATCTGCTTTTACTGTATTTGTGTTTCTTCCTACTTTATTTTGCTTTTGCATTATCTTAAAAGTACTCAATTGTATTTATTACTGCTTGCTGTAACTCATCCTAAGCCTTTTAGTTTAACCACTTGGGCTTCAGACCAGTTGTTTTACATTAGGAAGGTTTTTGGCCTGCACTGTGGTGGCAGGACAGGTAGCTTAAATCCTTCTAAGTTGAGAACTGCTGATTGAGGGCTCAGTGTCTGTTATTCTAAAAGTGTATTAATTCTGGTTTAAGCACTTGGGCTTCAGGCCAGTTATTTTACATTAAGAATGTTCGTGGTCTGCACTCTTGTGGGAGGAGAGGCTGGACTCTGCCCTTCTGAGCTGGGAATTTCTGGTTAAAGGCTTATAGTGCCTGCATATTTTAACTGTTTCTTACTGAAATTGGTACACCTTGTTTGCTGTAGCATAGACTAGATCCAGGCCTGCTGAATCTAGCTTTATTTGTATGCTTGTTTGCTTGTTATTTCCCTGAAATGCTAATTCCACCTAAAATGTGGCTTTTCAGCACTTCTGTGGATCCCTAGTGATATCTGCATTGCTGACTGTACTTATTTCCTTGTTTTACTTGAAAGAAAGTTACTGTTTGTCGTTTTTGCATTTAAGTTACCTGTAACACATTGCATTTAAGTTACCTGACACTTGCTCAGTAAAGCAATTATATAAGTCAGCACTAAAATATTAAAAGCACTACACCCTCACAAACTCCCCTTGAGTACCTCGTTCCCCATTGGCCCTTTTTTTTCAATTATAAAGGAATTCCCAATACTATTCTAGCATGTCCAAAGGTCAGTTGTCAATCTTCTCTCTGGTAAAGCTGGTGAATCTGGGAATCTTGAGGCAATGTTACAACTGCCTCATGTAGACACACAACCCTCTCCTCCTCCCAACAAATTCCAACACATGTGAGAGATGCAACCATATAGCCATACTGGAGGCTAAGCTCTCTCAACTCAGTACTGGCGAAACCAGTCAGGAGGAGAAGGAAACCACACTCATTACAATTCCAGTCTCACATAGACCTACCACGACAGCAAACCAAACACATAAACACACAAAAACATACTCGGAGGCTCTAAATAAAAATCTGCCTAAGCAGCAGAGACCTCCAAAGCAGACACCCAAGCAACCGCTATTCCAAAACAAAACACGTGCAACACATAGCTCACAAAGCCAGTGTGCCGAACAGTCACAGCCCTTAAGGCTAAACAACACACCTGATACACTTGTAATAGGTGACTCTATCGTCAGGCACACTGACGTCCCGCTCACCAGGCTGAACAAGGAGAAGGTCATGGTGAGCTGCCTGTCGGGCGCTAGGATCCGCCACATAACACAAGCACTCAGGTCACTCCAAGGCAAGTACAAATATGACTCAGTCATTGTCCATGCTGGTGTGAATGACCTGAGACGTACCTCCCTGGACTACATGAAAAGAGACATAGAGGAGCTCTCTGAGCATGTAGCCCAGGCTGGTATGACCCTGACCTTGAGTAGCATCTTACCCTCACCAAGAATGATGCCACAATATGAAGACAAGATGATCAATTTCAACAATTGGCTTAAGTATTGGTGTCATTCAAAGGGGATCAAATGCCTGTCAGCCTGGGATGACATGCTCGACAAGTCATGATGCTTCACTAGGAACGGCTTGCACCTGTCACCCCTGGGCTTTTGGATATTGGCAAAGGCTCTTGCTACCCCCATAGTGCCTTTTTTAGGCAAGGCTCAAAAGACAAACCCACCTCCATAGGTATCACAAGGGATAAGAAACTAAGAATAATGCTACTCAACGCCAGAAGTCTAAACCTCAAGATTCACGCACTCAAAACTCTCCTTAGCATGGAGAACATCGATATCTGTGCAGTAACAGAAACCTAGTTCAAGGCTCCCGAGAGCACCCCAGCACTACAAGGTTATCCCTCATACCATCCTTTTTGGCCCCAAAACTTGGACCGAACAACAAAATGAGGGGGAGTATCAATATTCGTCAAAGATACCCACACCTCCAGGTTGGTGGCACAGCACGAAGCATCAGAGACTATCCATGTGCAACTAACAGTGGGTAAAATTGCCTTCCAGTTTATAGCCTGCTACAGACCACCCTCCCAAACCCAGGAACCCCACTCGGCCTTCCTGAGAACACTGGAAAATATGAAGGTCTCTTCAAACACCATTATATTGGGCGACTTCAACTACCCAAACATAGACTGGGAGCATTACTCTAGCTCCAACACCCTAGCCCAAAGGTTCCTAGAATTTATAAACTCAAATGCTATGGAACAACTTGTTACCACTCCCACAAGAGGGGAAAACATACTGGACCTGATCATCACCAACATGGGGACTCTGTGCTCCAGACCAGAAGTGTATCCCTCACTGGTAAGATCAGACCATAAACTAATCTCACTGGATATTCACATCCCGACTCCACCCCCTGCCCTGAAAACCACAGTGAAAAACTTCTCTAAAGCTAATTTCACACTCCTCAAAACCGAGGTGGAATCCTTCAAAGCCCCCGGGCCTGTGGAAAATACGGCCCAGACAGCAGAATCCTTTATAAACACATTCTATGAACACCTTCAGGAATGCATGGATCATGCAATTCCAAATAAAACCAAGACCCAATCCTCCAAAGGCAGATGTCCAGTCTGGTGGACCCCAGCCATAAACAAACTATACAATAGAAGGAGGAAGCTACTAAATGATAGAGCAAAATCCCAAAAAGGGAAGGCATCTCTGATCAGTATTAGCAAAAAACTACGGGCACTCATAAAATCATCTAAGGCCAGCTTCGAGAGAAAAATTGCACAGGACACTAAGGATAATCACAAGGCTTTCTTTAGTTATGTTAGGAACCTGGGTGGGAATTCTCAGATATGCTCAGAATTAGTCCAAAATGACAAAAAATACACCGAACCCACAGACATTGCCAACATTCTAGCTGACAGGTTCAGCGCACACTTCTCCCTCCCACCAAAAGGTCAAATATCTATCCGAGCAGAGTGCTGCCCCTGACATCTCAGATGCTCAGGTAAGAGCTGCCCTCTCCAAAGCAAAAAACACAGCATCAATGGGACCAGACGGTGTCCCGGGCTGCATGCTACATGAACTCCAAGAAGAGCTAAACCCAAACATAAAACTACTGTTCAATCTCAGCCTTACTACAGGATATGTACCCAAAGAGTGGCGTACAGCAACAGTGGTCCCTCTCCACAAAGGTGGTGCCTCAACAGATCCTGGAAACTATCGCCCCATAAGCCTGACTAGCTTGGTCTGCAAAGCTATGGAAAGGATCATCACGGCCCTCATAAATAAAGATATTGGGGACCTACAGACACTGGATCCTACCCAGTTCGGCTTTGTTAAGGGCAGATCCTGCCTCTTAAACCTGGTTGATTTCTTTGAAACAGTCACCAAGGCCATTGATGAGGGGAAGTTGGTCCACGCAGCCTACCTGGACCTCGCAAAAGCCTTCGATACAATACCCCACTTGGGCATTATAGATAAGCTCTCCAGCTTAAATATAAACCCCTATGTCACTAGAGGGGTTGCAAACTGGCTCAAGGACAGAACCCACATGGTTAGAATTGCTGGAGCCATGTCAGACTCCAAACCAGTTACAAGTGGCGTCCTACAAGGCTCAGTCCTGGGACCTCTCTTGTTCGGTATATATTTCTTGGAGGTACAGGCCAACACGGAAGGACTGTGGCTGACCAAGTTCGTAGATGACTGCAAACTGGGCGCCATAATCGACTCTCCAGCCGACACAAGCATCCTCCAAAAGGGCCTCATAGAAACAGACAACTGGTGCCAGAGCCATGGCCTCAAGCTAAACGCCAAAAAGTGTATAGTCATCCCCTTTGGCAAAAACAAAGTGCCCACAAATTACCACATAGGTGGTAATCCATTAAGTACAGAAGAAGTAATTAGGGACCTGGGGACCCAAGTTAATAGCATTCTCTCATTTGACAACCACGTGGCCAAAGTGGTTAGAAAAACATTTTATATAGCCCACCTAATCATGAAGGGATTCACATCTAGATCAGGGGAGGTCGTTGTGCCTCTTTACTCATCCCTCATCAGGCCCATAATTGAGTACAATGCCCCTTTTGGGATGTACCTTACCAGACACCTGCAGCAACTGGAAAGACCCCAAAAGTACCTATCCAAGAGGATCAAAGGGCTCAAACAGATGCCATATGCTGCCCGGTTAAAGAAACTCCAGCTCTACTCAGTGGCATACCGCCTGCTCAGAGGCGATCTGTGCCTGACGTATAAAGCCATGTCCAACCCAGAATTAATGGACATGCTGCACCTCAGAAAATCCAAATCCCATCGAGCTACGTGCTCGAGAGACTTGAACCTCAGCACTGAAATAAATAGGACATGCTGGGGGGACAGATTCATAATCCAGAGGCTCTCTTCACTCTGGAATAAAATCCCAGTCCAGGTTAGGCAGAGTCCCTCATTGACTCTCTTCAAGAGGAATCTTGATGAGTTGATGGGAGATTGTAGGTTTACCCCGGGTATCACTTCTGTGTCACTGTTAGACAGAGGCACAGTATACTAACCTCGAAAAAGGGCATAGCAAAATTAATTTAAAATGGGTGGCGAAAGCCAAACACACTCTGGCTAGGCTTATAAATGTCCTAGGGCAGATAGCCTAGTATGAACCTATGCACCTATATATATATATATATATATATATATATATATATATATATATATATATACACACACACACATATGCACGTATATATACATATATATATATATATATATATATATATACATACACACACACACACACACACACACACACATATATATATATATATATATAAAACTTTTTTATGTATCTAGCAGCAAACAAGATCTGAGGTAATTTAGAAGGATGCGTTATGGGTAAGGTAAGAGCTTGAAAGCTTTTTGGTTGCCACAGGTTTGAGGAAGAATGAAAATGGACAACACAGAGGGAATGTTACAGTGAGTACGTAACTTCTTTTTTTAAAGACATGGGTCTTGGAACATTTGAATGGTGTTAAATGTAAAAAAGAAACTCTTTGTCCCAACAGACTTTAAAACATTGTGGATCTGAGTTTAAGTTTACAGTTATTGATAAAATAATACCCAATACTATTCATAAATCTGCTGCCAATCATTAGTGGACCGGAGTTCCGCTGTGGCGACCCCTAACCGGGAAAAAGCCGAAAGACACAACAACAACTATTCATAAACATTGTTGACAGGAAATACCTGTGAAGAACATAGGTGGATTATTTCTCTGGTATCATTATTCCCCTCTCGACTTAATGAGCACTTTTAATGCTGGTTGTCTTGGTCAATTGAACTTATGTTATTTCTTGCATCCAGTAGATTGCATTGTAGTATATGTTATATAGTATTTTATTATTTTTTCATTAATTGAATGTCTCACACTTCACATTTTCAATGTTTGAAATTCTATTTCTGTGCTGATACCTAATTAATTTGATTCCATTGCATTTTTGATATTTTGATTTTGGATTTACTTACTGCTTGTTGTTAACGCTCCTGCTGTTATAGCATTCTGTTTATTGACTTAGCCTTTAGTTATATTATATAAGTTTTCCACACTTACGT
This sequence comes from Protopterus annectens, assembly GCF_019279795.1. Lineage (NCBI taxonomy): Eukaryota > Metazoa > Chordata > Ceratodontiformes > Protopteridae > Protopterus > Protopterus annectens. The sequence continues at coordinate 562,227,743 of NC_056728.1, read as the reverse complement.
TTTGGTTGTTTTTATTGATGTTATGGGTTATAATATATTTTGATAATTAATTTAAATGTATCTAAGTAAACTATATAGTAATGTTTTCCATGCAGCCATTAAATGCAGCTGTTACTGATCTGTCACGGTGCAAACTGATATAGACGCTGTAATCCACTAAAACTGGTTTATGTTTGTTCCCCGGTAGATACTTTTGGATTAAACTACTTCTGTCACTCATATGAGAGTTGGACTCATTATTTTGGGTGTGTTGACATCGTGTGGAATAAAGGTGCTTCATTTTGGTCTTGTGCAACATACAGGGGTGTCATCTATATTGTGTGTGTGTGTGTGTGTGTGTGTGTGTGTGTGTGTGTGTGTGTGTGTGTGTGTGTGTGTGTGTGTGTGTGTGTTTCAAAACTGAAAGAAAACGACATACAGAACTTTTGTGACAGGATATAAAATGTAAAATCCAAATTTACATGCATGTTTATTTTTGAACCCTCGTGGCAGATGTACTATAGTGATCCTTTTTTTAAGAAAATAAACTAGATTTGCCCAGAATACACCGTGAGGGCACAGCTGTTGAAATTAGTCCACTCTAGTTTGTCCTGTCAGATCTCACAGTTCTACTGACTTAGACTGGAAATAGTAAAAAAATGTTAGATCTGAGAATCCCCTTTAAAAATTCCAGTAACTGGCTTCCAGTGATCCTTACATACTGTTTCCTGTATATTAAATAGTCTGTAAAAAGTGCATGCAGGAATGTAAAGAAATGTCTGAGACTTTTTTTAAATTTTGCGAATTTCATGTCCTATCTTCCTTCAACCCATACCTCTCAAACTCTTAGAGCAAGAAATCTGGACAAAGCCATAAATAAAAGTGGGACAAAGGCCGAAAAATAGGGACACTTTTTAAATATTGCTCTTACAAACTTAGGAAGTTGATAGAATAGCAGGTTTTCCTTTAGCATGATTTTTCTGAATTGTATAAAGTCTGAAACTCAGATATCTGTCATTATTTTTTAACTTCAGTCTTTAATGATTTGCCACTAATTTGCCAGAAAACCACAATTTTATGAAAAACTGACAAAAAATATGAGGCAAAAATGTGGACATTCTGTGAAAATCTGTACAGTTGAGAGGTATGCTTCCACCTTTGTTTTCTGGCTCAACCAAGGTATTATATTTCTTGGCTTGCAAAGTGTAATTAGTTATTATCAGGTTTTTACACCTTCACATTACAAAGGGCTGAACAGAATTATTCCCTCAGGGATAAGAAAGAATTCACCTGATACATCTTAGTAATAATACATATATATATATATATATATATATATATATATATATATATATATATATATATATATATATATATATATATATACACAAACACACACACACACACACACACAAGAACCTGAATGGCTCTATGACTCCAGTAGGTGTGAAATAAAAAAATGTAATGCAGGTACCTTTCTTTATGTGTTCTCCTTGGCAAGAAACTTTCAAATGTGATAGACAAAATGTTGTAGGAGCAAAACAGTCAAAATGGACTGAGGAAGCTGATTACGATAGAAATATCACAGAGGGGAAGAAGATCTCCAAGTCATGTTTTTGACTGTATTGAAGTATGGGAGTCATTTTTTTAGGTGGGAAATACACTCTGGGGAAAGGAATGGCATTTGTAAAGTGTAGCTGTCCTTTAAATCTGTTGAATTTTAATTTCATAATAGAACTGTGCAGCTCCATGTAGGCAAGGTTTCAAATTATTTTTGTAAAAATAGTGTATTTCCACATCTGTAGTCTTCCAGTACTGCATTTCCACTTCCTGTTGTGTATATATGTGTACGTGTACACACACACAGATAAACACACACACACACACACACACACACACACATATGTATGGGTCTAGGACTCTTCCACGAACGCACTTTTCACCGAATCACTAATGGGTGGGCATACTTACACGAAAATGCTTTTCACCGAAGCAGCATTTTCGCATAAGTATGCCTGTTGTGCCAGTCATGGGGGTGCAGGGGGGCTTGCCCCCCTGCTTAAAAGTATATTTACTGGGTTTTTTTTTTTTAAACACACTTTAGCGAAAGCGCTTTTTCGGTGAAAGTGCTTTCGTTAAAGTGTGTTTGGTGATAGTGGATTCGGACTGTTGAAGTTTCATTCAAAAGTCCTAGATCTGTATATACACACACACACATATTTATATATATATATATATATATATATATATATATATAAAATTGTAAATAATATAAAATAATGTCTTCAGTTCTCCATATGTAGCATTAACCGCAGGTACAAACGCCTGTATTTTCTAGGAATTACAATGCACCAATATGTTGTCTTATTTAATATATGATCCTCCAATTCTACTTTAGCTTTTTGTATGCTAAATTTTATTGTAGTATGTTTTTGTTATATTTTTATCTACTGTGCTGTTTTGCTACTTTTTTAGTGTTTTCCTTAGGCTAAGCCTGAAATAGGTCTGCTTTGGTCATTGTCCTGCCCAGATAGCATATTTAAATAAAATAAAATAGAAAAATAAGAAACTAAAAATGTTACTATCAGCTAGCAACTTCAAAGTGACATGAAATAGTTTCCCAAATGACAATAAATGCTGCTCGAGTGATAATTCAGGTTTTCTGCACATTTGCAGACATCTCACTTGCAGCACTTTTGCTTCACTTTGTTTTGAATCTATTTCCAGAAATCTTTAGACCATTTCAGACAAGGCTAGATTGTAATTTGTGTCAAAGGATCATAGGAAGTTACTAGGCTAATGTTCCTAGTGCCCTTACAAGCCTAGACAAGTTCTTACCCTTGTTCCAGTGATCAGCACCTATTGCCCCTGCCCAAGAGGGACACAGGTGGAACCCCTGGGATGAATTTACAGTCACCCATTCAGTCATCCAGATAGTGTTTGAAGAGGGCCAAAGAGGTGCTCTGTTTGACATGAAGTGAGAGTCTGTTCCAAAGGTGTGATAACCTCTGTGAGACAAATCTGTCCCTCCAGCAGGTTTCATTAATGTCACATACCAGGGTAAAGGTCTTTAGAATGAGTAATCTGTGTACCATTTGACTTCCGGATATCCAGCATTGCCACTAGAGCAGGGTCAGAGATTGCCTTATATGTAAGGCAGAGATCACCTCTGAACAGTCTGTATGAAACAAAATAAAGTGACAGTGATTTCAGATGATCCCCATAGGAGAGATGCTGAAGACCTTGAATTTTCCTTGTGAGGAACCTTTGTGGTTTCTCCAATTGCTGCAGGTGCTTGGAAAGGTATATACCAAAAGGGGCGTTGTACTCAATTATTGGCCTGATGAGGGAAGAGTACAGGGAGGTTATAACTTCTTTTTTTTCTGGAGGCAATGCCCTTACTTATGAGATGAGCAATTCAGACTGCCCTTCTTACCACTGTGGAGACTTGGTGGTCAAAGGTAAGGTTATTGTCAACCTGTGTGCCCAGGTCTCTCACCACTGAGTAGGTACTTAAGGTATTGCTATTGATGTGGTAGCAGGAACATCATTTTTACTGAAAAGAATAATACATTTTTTTTAGTTTAAGGCCATGACTTTGGCACCAATCATTTGTTTGAGTAAGACCCTCTTGTAAGATGTTGACATCATTTGGAGATTCTATGACCACTCTCAGTTTTCAGTCATCAGCAAAGTTTGTCAGTCACAGACATTCAGTTTTTGCTTGTACTTTGGAGAAATAGTTTCCAAACAGTAGAGCTTCCAGGACTGATCCCTGTGGAACACCACTGGTTACAGGTCTGCTGTTGGAGGTGAATTCCTCTATTTTGACTATATGAGTTCTATCATTGAGTCGGTTAGTGACCTATCTAATGATATAAGGGTTGATGCCTAGTTGGGTGAGTTTGTTAATGATGCTTGAATGGGGGATAATGTCACCTTGGCTAAGTCCAGGTAGGCTGTATGCACAGATTTCCCTTCATCCAGGGCCTTGGTGACTCTCCCGAAGAAGTCCCCCAGGTTTAACAGGCATGATCTACCTTTGACAAATCCAAACTGAGTAGGGGCAAGTGTTTGGAGATTATTTATATCTTTGATAAGGTCCGTGATGATTAGATTCATGGCCTTGCAGGTAAGGCTAGTCAGGCTAACAGGTCTATAATTCCCGGGGTTAGTGGAAGCACCACCTTTGTGCAAGGGAATAGTGGTGGCTGTTTTCCATTCAGCTGGTACAAAGCCAGTGCTTAGACTTTGATTGAAAAGAGTACCTAGTGGTGTTGCTATTTCATGCTGGAGCCCATGTATGATGCAGTGTGGGTTGTTATCAGGTCCTATAGATGCTGTTTTTTTTTACCTTAAAAAGGGCATTTGCAACCTGCTCTTTATAGATACAAGGTAGGGGACAGGTGGTAGGGATGTCATGGGGTCCGTGTGGTGGGAATAGGGGAGTGAAGTTTTCACAGAACCTGTCGGCAAACAGGTTAGCTATGTCCACAGGCTCAGTATATGTGGTATCATTAACTACCAGTTCAGTATAAATCTCTGCCTTTCATTTTAGGTTATGGATGTAACTAGAGAATTCCTTGTGGTTGTCCTTTGTTGAGGAAGCTAATTTGGACTTGATGTTTGCTTTGGAGGACTTTCAAAAAGTCTTATTTGCTTGTTTAAGCTCAGGAGGGCGTGTTTCCAGATTAGGCGGGCTTGCTCACTCTTAGTCTTAGACAGCAATTTCTTCCTCTTATTGTAAAGCCTGTTAATGACAGTTGTCCACCAGGCAGATTTGATTTTCCTTGAGGAGCCTGGTTTGGTCCTACAGGTATGGCCAGGTCAAGGCAGGTATACAGTTGATCGTATAAAGCATTGGTGAAGAGTTCGGCATAGTTGCTAGTTTCTTCTGAGGGAGAAGGTGCAGAGAAGCTATTTATACAATGACACAAGTGGTTGTAATGTGTTTTGGAGAATTTTTTTAGTTTACTTGCAGGGGGTGGGGGCAGGTATGATAGTTACTTCGAATGAGACTGATTTGTGGATAGATCTCACCAAGGAGGACCTCACAGTGGGGGGTGCTAAAGTGGTCTGCCAGATTGGTAAGCACCAGATCCAGGATGTTGGCACCCCTTGTGGGTGTGTCAAGCAGTTGATCCAAGGCACTGGAGTTAACGAAGTTGAGGAACCTTTGTGCAAGTGAGTTGAGCATGAGTAATTTACCCAGTCAATGGATAGGTAGTTAGTCACCCAAAACCACGGTGTTCGGATGTATCTTGATAGACTCAGGTAGCTGGCAGTGACTTAAAAAGGTCTCCTGCCAACAGTTAATTGCACCTGAAGTGTCTCCAGGGAGTCATCCTGTTTAACCAGTCTGGAGGTATATGTATCTTTAATGAATATTGATATACCACCTCCTTTAGTTTTCACACCTTCAGTTTGAGGTCTGAATGTGGAGAAGGAGGTGTAACTCCGTATGGCTGGGGTGCTCTCCACAGCCCTGAACCAGATCTTTTTGACTGTACAAATGTCTGCATCTTCCAAGGTGAGGACAGCTTCCAGTAAGTGCAGTTTCATAGTGAGTCTCTTAGTGTTTAGCAACATAACCATGAGGTTGTTTTTAGATATAATTTTTATGTTGGAAAGTTTTGTCCTTGAGACACTGCCTAAAAAGGCACTATGGGGATGGCAAGAGGCTTAGCCAGTAGCTGAAATCCCAGGGATGATAGATGAAGACCATCTCTGGCAAAGCATCAAGGTCTGTCGATCATGTTATCCCAGGCTGACAGATAGTGGATCCCTTAGAATGATACCAGAAGTTAAGCCAGTTATTGAAGTCAGTCATTTTCTGTTTGTATTAAGGCGTCATCCTACCTGCCTAAGGCACATAGTCCGAGAGCTCAGTCATGTCTCTCTTCATGTAGTTCAGAAAGGTACATCTCAAATCGTTCACACCAACTTGCATTATGACGGAGCCATAACAGTATGTGTTGTTGAGAGACTTGAGTGCATGTGTGATATGGCATATCCTGGCATCTGACAGACAGCTGACCATGACCTTTTTCTTATCTAGCCTGGTGAGAGGGAAATCGGTGTGTCTCATGATGGATTCACTTATGAGTAATATGTTGAATTTTGTGTTTTGCCTTAAGGGTTTGACCGGTGAGACACTGATGCATGAGCTATTATGTGTAATGTGTTCTGCAGAGGAAGTATTATGTGTAGCATGCTTGTGTTTGTGTTTGGTAGGTCTCTTGTGTTTAGGTATGTTTATGGTAAGGATCTCTGTATATGTAGGTATGTGTGATGTGGGTTTGGGTGTAGTAGCAGTTGAGTTGTGCATGCTGGCCACCCAGTCATTGTCATATGTACTGACTGGTGAGTGAGAGAGCATGGACTCATGATTCTTAATGTAGTTGCATCTCTTACACATTGTGTTTATGTGTCATAGAAGTAGAGGGTTGTTGGTGAACATGAGGCAGTTGTTACACTGCCTCAGGATGCCCATGTTCACTAGGCTGGCTGGAGAAACTGTGGGAAATTGTCCGTCTGTAGTGACAGGTAAGTTTATATGATCAGGAAAAGAGGTCACACTTAGGAGTGGCTAGTGGGTGAGAGGTGTGTTGGTATCTCTGAGGCTAGATTTAGTGTCCCACCTGCCAATAAAGCAGGGCCATGATAAACCCTCTTCAGGACCACAAGCAAAGTGCAAAGGGAAAATTTATCAAATAAAACATTTGTGTCTATAACCACCAACAGGAACCACCGCTGTGCAGCAGTACATGATGGAGTGCTATACACAAACTAGTGCAAATGCAGGGCTTAAATAAAACAAGAAAATACCCAATGTTAAGTTGTCAATCTCGCCTTCATTCTTGCTGGAGGGGTTCGGAGCCGATCCTCGGCTCCGACTCGGCCAATACTAAAGCTTGAGAGCTTATTCCACCGGCTCGAGGCTCCCCTATATCCCACAATGCTAGGCGGTAACTACCCAGATCTCGTTTGCCGCTTAGCTGACGAGGTGCTTTCTTCTACCGGCTCTGGCAGGTTAGTAAGTTTTTCTAATCAAAAACTTCAGATTTCTACCCCTATCCTTTCTATTTAGTTTAGTTTTTAATACAGAGTATCCCTGTAGTTTAAATCGGGTCTCCCTTGTTATTTTTTTATCCCCTTTTTATTCCCTTTTAACTTCTAGGCCTTTGGCCCACTTCCCTTTTTTCACCTGTCATTTTAGTGTGACTGGATTTTTTCCTTTGGTTAAAGGGTGTGTTTGTGTGTTGTGTCTGTGTTATATACAGTCTCTTTTAGGATGTCTAAAGACTCCAAGGTCACAGGCTTCAAGAAGTGTGATTCGTGCTGTCAGAAAATGTCCCTGACAGACGGTCACACTTCTTGTGTCTACTGCCTGGGACCTTTGCACCTGCAGGACTCCTGTGCTGTTTGCCATGCATTCAGCCCTAGAGTCCTGCAGGAACGCAAAAATAAACTTATTCTTCGAGGCTTGTTAAAGCCTGAAGGCCCCTTGACCCAGTCTGCATTGGGGAAGCCTTCAAAGACTTCCAGGCCGTCGGCTCCAGCTTCAGAGCCGTCTGCTGGGAGCATTAAGGCTGCTTCGACATCGGCTCCGGCTGGAGTCGATGTTTCGAAGTCTCTAACCGTTACTTCGGCTCCAGCCGGAGCCGAGGTTACTAAGACTCAGTCGGCTCCGATAGTCTTATCGAAGCCACCTTCAAAGAAGAGGTCGAGGTCCCCTTCCATCGGCTCCATCCACTCGGCTCCGGGATCCCCTCTTCTGTCGGAGCGGAGCCATAGGTCCCATTCCTCTCGGTCCTCCAGGCTGTCCGACCATGACCTACAAAGGGTGGTGAGTAGACTTCTCAAGTCCGCAGCACTGGCCCAAATGCTGCATAGCCCTACTCAACAGTCAGCGGCTATTCCCATCCCTGCTTCTATTCCTCCTTCGACTCTTTTGAGTTCGGAGCCGGGGCTTGTCGGAGCCGTGGCTGTCGGTGCATCGGAGCCGATACCTTCCCTTTCGGCTCCGTCATCTGCTCCGATTTCCTCCTTGGAGGGATCTCGGCACCGGGCTTCCCTCGTCAGCTCCGAAGGGGCGAGTGGCATCGGACCCTTGTCCGACCCCGTTCTCCCTCTCGGAGTGTCGGCACTGGTGAGTTCAGCTCCGACATTGGCTTCGGAGCCGTCCCTGTCGGTGCCGGGGGGGTCCTTGTCTCCTCGGAGCAGGGACCTTCGGCCTTGGCTGATCGGGGCGCCTTTGAGGTCATGCAGAGTGTGCTAGACCCCGTATCTACCCCACAGTCGGCTCCGTCAGCTCCTCCCTCTTCAGTGCCTGCGGTGGTTTCTACCCACCCCCTCGTAACAGACCGTAGAGAGCCAGCTCCTCAGGTTTCCCCATTGGGAATATCCTCTTCTTCCGAGGCTTCTCCTGATCCGGTAGGAGAACCCCCTCGGAAGAGACAGTGCAAGAGGAAGCACATTGACTCCCCTGAGTCTATCACCTCTGACACCGACTTGAAGGAATCTGAAGGTTCCCCTCGGTCCCCCTCTGAGGATGTCTCTTTTGCTGACATCCTTGAAATCCTTAAACAGAGGGGGAACTGGCCCGCCCTTAACCCTTCAGAGGACGAGTCGGTCTACCTTGAGGCGTTTGGCTCTTGCCCTTCCACCTCCTGGGTGTCTCCTCCCTTTGACCCCCTCATGGAAGTGGTGGCAAGGAAGGCTTGGACAGCCCCTGATTCGGTGGAACCTACCCCAAGGAGGCCATCAAAATTTATTACTGCCCCAAAAGAGGAACAGTTCTTATCCAAAGGTGTCTCTGTTGATGCCATGTTGGTGGCCGCAGCCACTAAGAAGGAATTAGCCGATCCTTCGGTACCTGTCCATCCTCTTAATAAGGAGTCTAGGACCATGGACAGGTACGGTAAGCGGATGTTTTCCTCAGCGACCTTTGCCATGCGGTCGCTGAACTACTTGTGTCACTTCACCCATCTCCAGAGGGATTTACTCAAGGATATGGGTGAGCCCATGCAGGATCCAACAGCTGAGGGGTTCCAAGACAAAATGAACTCCCAGTTGGCAACCCGGAATTCGATTGTCAACTCCTCCATGCGGCTTATCTCATATGCGGCTGATGGGGCGAGTAGGGCCGCAGGCACAAGTGTAGCTTTACAACGCCACGCCTGGATGCGGCTTTGCAATTTTGCGGACCCTTTCAGGGCGTCCTTCACCAATTCCCCCTTTGATGGCTCAACGTTGTTTGGACCTCAGGTGAAGGATACATTGACTAGGTGGGAAGGTAAGACTCTCTCTGCCGTGGGAGTCCATTTTTCTACCCCTTCCAGACTTTATCCCAAAGATCAGAGGGGGGGGGGGAATGTGGTTCTGCAAACCACAAGGAGTCTCATCTGATGCACAAAGTCAATTCCCCTCTAGAGGCAGAGGGGGGAACAACAATAGACGCCGCCCTAGGGACAGAGGTGGTCCGCAAAACCAGAGTAGCAGAGAAACTTTCTCTGATAAACCCTTTCAGCATTCCCGAGGAGCTGCCCGGCTGTCCACCTTTGGAGGCAGTCGGGGGATGATTATCACTGTACCCAAAAGCCTGGCTTTCCCTCACTCAAGACAAATGGGTACAGTCGATCATATCCAAAGGTTACAAAATCCCCTTTATTCACATCCCATCCCAACCCAAAGGATCCCTTCCAGACGTTCCACTCAGTCTAAGGGAACAAGCAGCATTAGAAATATCAAAGCTACTGTCATAAAGAGCTATCCAACCAGTCCCAGCAGACCAGCAAGGATCCGGAATCTACTCCAAATTCTTTTTGGTACCAAAAAAAACAGGGGACTGGAGACCAATACTTGATTTCAGCAAGCTAAACAAGTATGTGAAGAAAACAAAATTCCGGATGGTCACGCTACAGTCCATTCTACCCTTCTTGGGTCAAGACAATTGGATGTGCTCGATAGACCTTCAGGATGCGTACTACCATATCAAAATGCACAGATGCTCCAGGAGGTTTCTCCGCTTCAGGCTGGGAGCCAGTCACTACCAGTTCAGAGCCCTGCCCTTTGGTCTCACTACAGCCCCCCGAGTGTTTACCAAATGTATGGCAGTGGTCGCGGCTCACTTGAGACGTCAAGGATTCCAGGTGTTTCCATATTTGGATGACTGGCTCCTTAGCACCACCACCAGGCATCAACTTCTTCTATCCAGAGACTTCACCGTCCAAACTTGCCAAGCTCTAGGCATTTCAGTAAATTTCTAAAAATCTGCCTTGTCGCCTCGTCAATCTATTACCTTTATAGGTGCCACCTTAGACACAGTTCATTTTTCCGCCAGACTAACAGAGCAAAGAGTATCAGATATCCGCAAACAAGTTTACCTTCTACTTCAATGCAACAAGATCAAAGCCAGGGTAGTCTTGAAGGTATTAGGACTCATGGCAGCTAATATTACACTTCTACCCTTAGCTCGTTTTCACATGCAGATCCTCCAGTGGATGCTGTTTTCTCAATGGTCCTTCCAACAGCTCCCGATGTCTCACATCATCCTACTAACCCAATCATGCAAGAATCACCTGTCTTGGTGGATCACATCACCTCTAGTTCTCCCGGGCAGACCCTTCATCCCTCCCCCCTAATCGCCACGGTGACGACGGACGCCTCCCTGATCGGGTGGGGGGGGCATTATCAGGGCAGGACAGTCCAGGGCATGTGACAATCTTTCGAGTGCCACTTGCACATAAATGTCTTAGAGATGAGAGCAGTGCTTTTAGCGTTGCAAGCCCTTCAGGACTCTCTTCCCACAGGGACTATTGCAATTCAGATGGACAACATGTCCGTAGTATGGTACATCAACAAACAGGGTGGAACCAAGTCCTACCCCTTATGTCGAGAGGCACTCAGACTTTGGCAGTGGGCGATTTCTTCTCAGCATTTTCTGATAGCAATACACATTCCCGGGAAGTCCAACTTGATTGCGGACAAGTTGAGCAGGGCTATTCTCATGCCTCACGAGTGGTCTCTAAAAAAATCACTGCTGGAAGAAGTCTTTCGAAGATGGGGCCGGCCTTGCTGCAATCTTTTTGCTACTCCCCAAAACAGCAAGTGTCACGACTTCTTCACCCTCTTCCCTTTACCAGGCCAACCCACCAGAGATGCTGTAGTCCACGATTGGCCCCAGGGACTTCTGTATGCTTTCCCCCCCTTTCCACTGATCTCTCAATTAATTCATAAAGCTATCGCCTCGAGAGTCACCATGATCCTCATTGCCCCTTACTGGCCTCGACAGATATGGTTTCCGTTCCTCCATCATTACCTCTTGGAGCAGCCTTGGCATCTGGACCCAGTGCCTGATCTTTTGACCCACCAGTCAGGCCAGCTGCACCACTCCCTGCAATCTCTCAACCTCACAGCGTGGTTTCTCCGATTCCTACCCTAGCCAGGCTTCCCTTAATCTCTCATTCGGTCCGTAACATCCTGATAGCCTCTCACAAGTCTTCTACCAGAAGGATTTACAATAGTAAGTGGAAGCGTTTTTCCTTCTGGGCAGCATCAAAAAATATAGACCCCTTCACTGCACCTATCCAGTCTATCCCAGACTTCCTGGCAGAGCTCTTTCATTTAGGCTCTTCCTCATCCACCATTAGAGTACAACTAGCTGCTATATCTAACTTTCATGTAGGTGTCTCGGACTCCAGTATCATGTCCCATAAACTCTGCAAAGCCTTTCTAAGAGGTGTCCTTTTGCTCAAGCCCCCAATCAAAGATCCCCCACCTCAGTGGGATTTGAATTTGGTCCTAGCATCCATGATTCACCCCCCCTTCGAACCTGCGGCTTCATGCCCTCTTACGTTGCTCTCATGGAAAACACTTTTTCTAGTAGCCATAACATCAGCTAGAAGGGTATCTGAACTTCATGCTCTTTGCAGTCGTCCTCCTTACTTAGTTTTCCATAAAGACAGAGTGTCCCTCCGGACTAATCCGTCCTTCTTGCCTAAGGTTTCCTCTGAGGCAAACCTAAACCAGACGATTGATCTCCCCGTCTTCTTCCCTGATTATTCCAACAGGTCGGAACAAAAGTTACATTTTCTAGATGTTCATCGCTCACTTTGATATTAGACAGGACTAAACAGTTCAGGAAATCTGATCAGCTCTTCCTGTCTTATGCAGAAGGGAAATTGGGCCTTCCAGTTACTAAAGTGTCCCTTTCAAGATGGCTTACCTCTATAATTACCTTCATCAATGAAATCAGACATCAAAAACTGCCTTCAAGACCTAGAGCTCATTCAACTAGGGCATTAGCTACATCCGTAGCTTTTCAGGACAGGCTACCAATAGATTCCATTTGTGCAGCAGCCACATGGGCTTCTCCTCATACCTTTATCTCGCATTACAAATTGGATATGGCCTCCAGAAACCGTGCCAACTTTGGTTCCACTGTTCTCAAGAGTCTATTCCGATAAGCCACCCGGGGTAAGGTGCTAGGGGCGTGGTCCCATCCAGCAAGAATGAAGGCGAGATTGACAACTTGACATTGAGAAGTTATGTACCTACCATAACGTTCCATGTTAGTTGTCTTCTTCTCGCCTTCTTTCTTGCGTCCCACCCTCCTTCCCCCTAGCCTGGACAGACCGATAGGAATTTTTGGGATCTTCCATTGCGGTGTTTTCCTTCCCACATGTTCTTCCACCTCTATTCTCCCTTTTATGTTTGTGGTAGCTTACATACAGGTTTATATATAGAGGTGGGTTCCTTTTCCTCTCTTCTCCATACTATGGAGACCAGAACTGCTTGGTTTTAGCTATCAAACGAGATCTGAGTAGTTACCGCCTAGCATTGTGGGATATAGGGGAGCCTCGAGCCGGTGGAATAAGCTTTCGAGCTTTAGTATTGGCCGAGTCAGAGCCGAGGACCGGCTCCAAACCCATCCAGCAAGAAAGAAGGCGAGAAGAAGACAACTAACATGGAACGTTATGGTAGGTACATAACTTCTCATTTTAGCTCAAACTAGCCAATAAGAATGCTCTCTCCGAGCTCTACTCCATTCACCCTCGATTAAATGGGACCTAGACAGCAGTCTCCTCAAACAATGGTTCTGAATGGCCTTCACCAACAAAGGCAACTTGAAGTTGATGCTTAGAAGTTACAAAACAGACCCAGAAATAGCAAACTTGGAAATGGGCAGTACTACAGATATACTAGTACAGTGTACAGTAAAATGTATCAAAAATAGTTCAGACAATTCAAACAGACAGTGGAATGCAAATACAAATTAAAAGTGCAATATTAGAGCAAGAACAGGCACTTATAGTTAGTTAGAAGCAACGGATGCCTCAGATATTTCAGTTTCTCAGTGAAGAGCTGGTTTTAGTGCTGAAGTGATAACAAACAGGCTAGATTCAGCTAGTCTGACGTTAACCTATGGTGTAAAGTGCAGAAGTACTAGAAATTCAAAGTGCATAAAGTCACAGTCACAACGAATGCAGCAATTCACCAGCACTTCCCAGCATAGAAGGGTGTAGGCCACACTCTCCTACCACAAGAGTCTAGACCAGAAACCTTCCTAATGTAAAACAACTGGTTTTGATGCACAAGTGCTTAAGCCAGAACTAAGATACTTCAGAATAACAGATACAATAGGCCTTCAATCAGCAATTTATAGCTGGAAGTCTGTAGGCTATCCTCCCCTGCCACAAGAGTTTAGACCACAAATCCTCTTAATGTAAAGTAACTGGTTTGGAACCCAAGGGCTTACACCAGCATAAAGATACTTAGATTAACATGCAGAATATACTTTCACCAGCAATTCCCAGCTTAGAAGTGTATAGGCCACACTGTCCTACCACAAGAGCCCAGACCACAACCCTCCCAAGGTAAAGTAAATGGTTTTGAGCCCAAGTGCTTAAAGCAGAACTAAGACACTTACAGAATAATAGACACAATGAGCCTTCAACCAGCAATTCCCAGCTTAGAAGAGTGTAGGCTATACTCTCCTGCCACAAGAGTCTAGAACACAAATCTTACTAATGTAAAATGACAGGTCTGGAATACAAGTGCTTAAACTGGAACAAAGATGCTTAGAACAACAGGCATAGCAGGCCATCACCCAGCAATTCCCAGCTCAGAAGAGCAGAGGCTACCCTCTCCTCCCACAAGAGTGTAGACCACAAACCTTCTTAATGTAAAATAACTGACCTGAAGCCCAAGTCCTTTAACCAAAACTAAGACACTTAGAGTAACAATTACAATTTGATCAGGCTACTAACAAGCAGTAATAAATGTAGCAGAATAAATGCAGTTGAACACTTTAAGAACATGCAGTAAAAGCAAAATAAAGTAAAGTAGGAAGCGACACAAACAATAAAATCAGCTGAATGAAGTATTTGGAAGGGAGGAAATAGAAGATAATTCAAGGTTAAGCAACTAAGGGACACAAATGCAGTAAAAGCAGCTGAATAAGTTTTTTTTTTCTTTTAGTTAAGTAGGAAGGGAGGAAACAGAAGATAATTCAAGGTTAAGAAACTGAGTGGGGGCCTTCCCAAAATATGATCTCACTGTAAACAGTAGAATGAGCTGATGTGATGGGCATACCTCTTAACTGTCCAGATTTTGGCAGAATGTCCAGATTTTTGCCTTATATTTTTGGTCTATTCCTCATAAAATTTGTGATTTTCTGGCAAATCACTGTAATGATCTGTGTATTGAAGTCACTAAATGACATAGATTTGAGTTTCAGAAATCAAATCCTTCAGAAAATGTATGTCAATACAAATCTTGTTATTCTAGCAATTTTCTAAGTGTGTAAGAGCAATATTTAAAATCTGTCCCTATTTTTGGGCCTTTCTACACCCATTTTGTCAAGCTTTGTCCAGATTTCTTGCACTAAGAGGTTGAGAGGTATAGGGATGGGACTGGGAGGAGTGTCCAATATCAAATTTATAGTAGAGGCAGTAAACTCAAAAGCCACCATATTTTAAGAACACAACAACAATTGGGTGAGTGGGTAGGACAAAAAAATGGAGACTGAATCATAACAGAAATAAAGACAAGTAAATACACCTTTGAACGTAAGCCTAGGATATGTTCACAAAACACAGCTATTGCAGAATACTGTTAAAAAAGACAACCTAAGAGCATCACAGGACTGTTAAATATTACTGTAACAGAGCAAAATATATATATATACTTACATCAGCTTTCGATTTCCAACTAGAGGTTAATGCATATCAAGAAAATATGGAATTAAAGCTGTAACATAAATACTGAGATTCTATGACTTCTGGAAGGTTGATAAGGATACATTTCCAGTTATGTTGCATGTTACTTGACAAAGCTACATAATTTCTGGTTCAGCTAATTTATATGAACAAAGTTATGAGTACCTTACAAATTGAAATTAAGAAATGTGCTAATTATAGAATCTCTTCTCTTAAGAACTGGCATAGCTAGTTACTACACTTAGTTTAAAACTTCTTTGAGTAGCAAGCAGACTTAGATTTCATACTTATTGTTAACAAAATCAGGATTTCATTAGAAATTATGTTAGAATTCCTTTTTGCCTTTCCTTTAGTCACTTTAGTGATTTCACACTTAAGAACATTAAATAATTTTAAATGTTTATAATTTTTGCTCTTCTTTCTTTGCATAACCAGAGTAAACTCTAATTATCAAGAAATTAACAATCATTTTGTTTTTTGAATATGGGTAGCAGGAAGCTACAGAAAGAAGGTGTGGGGAGTTAAAAAAACATACAAAATGAACATCAGAGAGATCCAAGAAAACAGATGGAGAGGCAACAGAGAAAACAAGAATAGAAGAAAAAAAGCCGTTGTGAAAACATGAGATGTGGGGACAGTGCCACCACTAAGACACACACACTGATAACTTAATTGGTTCTGGTGGATATAGTGTGATAAAGCAGGGAGGTACCATGTAGTACAACTGAAAGTCAGGATAATAATGTTATACCTGTGCTTAAAGATGTTTTAAAATTAGTAGTTTGTAGCTTTTTGTTAGTACTTCAGTTATTACAAAATAAACATTAAGTTTGATCAGTATTTTCGCAAACCATGGGTGACTCTGTCAGAAAAACACAGTGGCCTTCTTTTTTATTGCATCTTCCTTATGAGGCACTTTACATGAAGAAAGTTGGTTACCACTGATGTATAGGGCATAAATAGGATTATCATGCAAAAGATGGGGCAGGTTATAAAGACTGAAGGGGAGGTACCTGCGATGGTGATGCCCATTGGGGACAGATAGACTGGATGATATCAGATGGCTGAAAGCTGGCATAGAAGGGGAGACAGAACAAGAGAGGAAGAGGAGAAGTAGCAGAAGATGCCATTAAAGGGGGGTAGTTCATCAGTTACATGAAAAGGAAGGAGAGGGGACTCAAGGGTAAGCAAGTTAAGGAAGAAAGCAGGTTTTCAAAAGTGTTTTTAGGGATACTGTAGAGAAAAGGTTTAAGTTCCAGTCATAAAGAAACAGAATTTAAATGAAAAGGATGGGAATGGCAGAAGAAGTCTGATATGTGGGTCTACTTTGATCCATCAAAATTACGTTTCAATGAAACATAATAAAGTGAGCTGTTTTTCACAAAAGTGCACTTTTGCCGAAATGCACTTTCGCGAAAACAAACGAAACGAAAACAAAATATAAAAAACACAACACTAACCATACTTATGCAAGGGGAGAACCCCCCAGCACCCCCTCCATGCCCCTGCTACTTTTATATTCTCACTCTTGAGATCACACTACAGTGGGGAAAAGGGAATATTCCCTTATCCCCACTGTGCTGCGATCTAAGCAACAGTCCCTGTTGCTGTTTGCTTAGGTGCCTTTTCGTGAAACTGCATTTTCGGCAAAAATGCACTTTTGTGAAATAGAGCTCGCCTAATTACATTTCGCTGAAACAAATTTCGTTGGGTCGAGGTAGACCCTGATAGGCATATTAGACTGTTGGAAGGATTAGGAGGTAGGCAGCGTAAGACATAGTGAGAAACGATCCAAGGAGGAAAAAGTGGGTATAGTCAGAAGGCAGGGATATGACGGTAAGACACTAAACACTCCAAGAGAGAAGGGGAAATAAGAAACAGCAGAAAGCTAAAGGGAGAAATGTAAACAAACAGAGAAGCGAATAAGGGGGGAGCTAAGCAGAATGAATGAGATGGGCAAGTTACAGAATGAGCTGTGGCTATAAGTAAAGAGAAAGGAAGCAGACAACAAAATGAGCATTATAAGGGGCCTAGTTGTAAGGAAGGCGGTTTGAGAGTAAGAGTGCAGCTTTAAAGAAAGAATACTGTGCTAGTGAAAGGAGGTAATGTAGAATGTGGCAAGGATAAAGACAGGACCTAGTTCTGAGGCATAGAGGGACTACGATCCAATTGAACCTGATTTCTAATGGTGACTCAGGCATTGGAAGAACTGCGTGTATGAGTGTAGAAGGGAGTGGTTACCAATGGCATTTTACCCTGAGTGTCCAGAATCTGGAGTGCCTACACTGTAGATAGTTATATTATAACATTTCTTTTTGCAGAGTTGCTTTCTGCATCCACCCCTTTTGCTCCTAGTAGAGCTGCTTATCATTAAGGATCTCACAGTTTTTCTCTGTTTAGCTAGGTCCTCCTAGAAGTAAGGGTTAATGGTGTCTGGTCACGCTGTCATCATTTTGTGAGGAGGGAGAAGTTTTCTGTTGTATTCTTTGTTAAGTCCTGGAAAGAGATATGTGTTTTGTGATGTTCAGGAGCTCTGGGGCATTCCTCAGTCTTCTGAGGAAAATCCCTCTCTTGCAGCCATGCTTAGTGTAGCTTATTACTGCCTATAAGTCCTTGGCATTACAGGTTACTGCAACATAAGAGAATCTATTCAAGACCATTGCATCCTCACCTTAACCCCTGGAGAAGACAGACATACCCTTTCATTCCACATCCTGCTGGCTTGCCCTTCTCTGCCTAAGGTACTAATTGAACCTGGACAACTGTGGCACAGGTGAACACATTGACCTTGTATCAGACAACAGTTTGATAATCTCTCTCTCTCTCTGCCTTTATTAAGCATTGTATTTTGGGCAATGTGCTGTGGTAGCGTTGTCGCCTCACAGTAAGACGCTGTCCGGGTCGATTCTCAGTTAGAGCGTCTTCTGCGTGGAGACCTGCGTGAATGGGCGTACCTTTGTTGAAGGTTGTGCATCAGGGCTGGTAACTTGGCACGTAAAAATCAACTACCAATCATTAGCGGTCCGGAGTTCCGCTGTGGCGACCCCTAACCGGGAAAAGCCGAAAGACACAACCATTTTGTTCAATGCTTCCTCAACAAAGGTTCCTTCAGAATGGTGCTCTTTCTGGACATACAGACTTAAGATCCTTTGTTTTAGTTTCTCAGCTTTGCTTTCTTCTTTGTTTTTTTCGTTGGCCAAGTAAAGAAATAGGTAAGACACTTCCTATATTAGCTGTCTTGAGCAATGGCAGTTGTGAGTGCTTGCAGGAAATTTCCTGCTTGGGGTAACAACATTTTCTGAGTCACAAAAATTAAGGGACATTGATAGAAAGTAGTAATACTAGTAAAAGCCAGCCAGAGAATTTTCTGGAGAGAAAGCTGACTGTATTTTGCTGGTGATCGAGTGCTTTGCTGCAGGAAACAATTAAAGCACACTGAACACCTTGTGGCTATTAAGCTCCCAGAAATCATTAATATTGTGATCTGTAGTGTATTTTAGAGCATTTTTCAGACATTTTAATGTATTTATCATTAATGTACTACTTATGAATTTTTCAACTTAGCAGGCAAAACGGGATTATATCTCTGAAACACTTTGACATATTTTGGTAAATATTTTGAACAACTCTGAGTATTCCGTTATAAACCTTAGTTAAATTTTGCTTTCAGATACAGAGGTAATTATAAAATTTCATATCCAAATAAGGCCAGCTAACATAAGAAGGAAGGGTGGCTGTACATTAATTTTGGAGTGCCAAGTCACAATTCCGTGTAACTTTTTTCCTTTATAAGCTCATAGGTAAGTACTAGGCTAGCTGCCCTTGTGGGCCATTTTAAGCCTAGCCAATTTCAGTTTTTGTGCTCAAAATAACCTATCCCATTTGGTTAAAAATTGGCCTTACCCATCCTATGATTGAGAATTATTTTTACCCCCAATGAAAATAACTGGGATCATACAGTAGATAATTTGAGGGAACCCATCCATGAAATAAAGCATTTGGGAACTTCCTGTGGCAGTCCTGGGATAAATTTTCTGTTTCCCATCCATATATGTAAGTTGTGCAATGATATGGACGGGTGAGCTTCAAATGCTGGGAAACCTCACTTTGAGTGACAAAGAAATAATGTTTTTAATTATTATGTAAAAAACAAAATGTACTTATGCTTTTATGAGTTATGTAGTCACTCTCTGTGAGAAAAAATAAAAAAATATGAATGTTTGTTGTGAATTGACTCTAAATTAATTTGAATTTTGGAGATTGTAGAATTATAGTCAACATTGAAAGCCAAAATGTGGGTTGTATGTTCACTATGTTTCTAAAACTACAACAAGCTGAAACTTCTTTCACAAAACAACTATTTCAGTGAGATATGTCCCTTCTGGGATGGTATACCACTTTTGGGTGGGAAAATGTCACAAATATAAAAGCCATATTAGTGCATACAACTTGTTGCTCTCAGACTACACTCTGTAGTGAATACTGCCATTGATAAATATTTCTTAGACAAAAATAAATGGGGATGTTAGTTCATCTGGTCAGTAGGCAATAGGCAGCAAAATTTAAAAAAATGTAACATAATTTTCCAGTTTTGGGAGCTGCTCTCTCTTACCCTCCCCTCAAGCTCCTATGATGACAGTACAGGTTATAATTATTATAACAGTACATTTTTGAGTGAAACTGTTACAGCAGATTATCATTTCCCCATTTTTCCTGTATATATTTTTTTCAGGCTTGATTTGAGTAATCCTGCAGTTATTATTTTATTCTTCTGGGTTCTCAGGATCAATATAGTGAAAATACACGGAGAAGGCTTGTGGAGATGTTCATCATGTTTCACTGTTGCAGTCATTACTCTTGGGTTATCCTGCTGGCAGGCTACCCGCAGTCGGCCTGAATTCCAAAGTCCTGGTCCGGCGTCGGTTGCTGTCGCCTCTTCCCTGACGTCAGTGCGCCAGGGGTATAAAAGATGCAGCCAACGCCATTTTCTTCAGTCTTTCTTGCCGCACGGTGCCTGAAGCAAAAGCAGTTCGCAAGTGCCGGTCGGCCGACTCCTAAGATTTTCGAAATCGAATTTCAGATCCGAAGTCTTCATTAAGGCTAAGTACCCCGTTGGGGAAACTTTTTTCTTGCTCCAGACCGATGTCAGAAAAAGTTAACAATTGTATTTCTTGTGGGAAGCAAATACCTCATAAGGATTTTCACTCTTACTGTATTCCTTGCCTAGGCCCTGACCACGATGTTGCTTGTTGTCGGTTTTGTGCTAGATTTAACCAACGCACTATAAAGTGTCGGTACGATTTTGTCTTTCATTACTTCGGCCGAAGATTCAATTATACTATGCCGTCGGAGCAACCGACGACCGGAATTTCTAAAAAACGCAAGGATAAAGACAAGCACAGGCATCCGAGGTCCAAAACCGATGATGAGGCTTCCGCTAAGCTTGTCGTCAGTTCGCCGGTTCTCAGTGAGGCACTTTTGCAGCCCCTGACGCCCGCTACCTCAGAGCCACAGGCCGCTTCCGACTCCCACGTGGAGCCGACTGGGCCTCTGGAAACTCAAGGTATTGGATCCTTGGAAACTATTCCCTCAGATGGGTTCAGAGCCGCTGTGCAGGCATCGGCTTCTGAGGGTGTTTTCAGACCAACTCAGTTATATGTAAAGCCATCTTCAGCTTCCAAGCCAAAGACTAAAGCAGCTCTAAAGACAAAGAAACAAGTACAGCATTCTCCAGGACAGGCTTCCATGCCTAAAAAACAAATGCTCAAAATGGCCGAAGACCTTGTTACTTTGATCAGGATTTCCCATCCCCCTCCTGATAAGAGGCTTAGGCAAGAGACACAATATGAATCTTCAGATCAGGTTTCCATTTCCTCTGATTCCTCCTCTGATCAGGAATACCCTCTTCCTCCCTATGAGGATTCTGATGCTGAAGAATCTATTCCTTCAGCTTCTCCTTCAGAAAATTTCTCCTTTGAGGAAACCCTGCATACCATGAGGGAGCACTTTCATTGGGAGAGCCAGGATTACTCAGAATCTAAGAAAAGGCTCAAGAGATTTTCTTTTACTTCCTCAGCACAGGCCCCTTGCTATTCCCCCTGTTCTGGACATTGTAAATGATATTTTTCAGAGTCCGGCCTGTCTCCAGACTCTATACCCCCTGCACCGGTTAAGCCAGACAGATACTACAGGGTCCCAGATTCCCATAAATTCCTTTATAAAAACCCTGCTGCTGACCCAGAAACCATATCTCAGGGTCCTAAGGGAGTCAAAGCTTCCACTGCTAAAAACCCTGTCCCTTCTGATAGGGATTCAAAGGCACTGGACAGATGGGGGAAAAAAGTTTACACTTCTGCTACTTTGGCTGTAAGGGCCTTAAATTGTCAATTTCATATGCTTGAATATTAACAATACCTAATGTCACTACTAAAACAGAAAATGTTGACTAACTCTGAATGTCCTGAAAACAAGGAAGTGCAGGATTTATTGCATGCAGCTGAACAATTGGGAAAACATAGTTTGCAATGTGGTTTTGATTCTTTGGAGGCCTCTTGTAGGGCCGCTGTAACATGTTCTGTGATTAGGAGGCATGCTTGGTTAAAGGAACAGAATCTGCCTGATCATGTTAAAGCAAACTTATTAGATGCTCCATTACAGCATGATACTCTGTTTGGTGTTAAGGCAGAAGAGGCGATGAAGAAAATGGAGGATAAAGCAAAATCTATGCAGACAGTTAAGGATTTTTTACAGGTACAGCCACCTAGATTTAGCGGGAACTGGCCTTCAAGAAATTGGTCCGTTCCAGTGTGACAGGCCACAAAGAGGCAGGTACAGATGCCCTAGAGGCAGATCCCAGCCCCAAGGCTCATACAGGCCTAAGCAATTGGGTGCTTCTACCTCCAAAAGCGGAGAAGACAAATCTCAACCTTACAGGAAACAGTACCAATGACTTTCCTCTACCAGTACCAAGCACTTACCTTTTACAAGCTCCCTTAGGGGGAAAACTGGCACTTTTTTCACAAAACTGGCACATGATCACCCAGGACAACTGGGTCTTGAATATAGTGTCTCAGTGCTACAGGTTCCACTTTCACACCCTGCCAAAGGCAAGAGGCATGCCAGACCTGCCACACAATAAATGGGCAGAGGCACAAAAGCAAGTTTCATCCCTCATGGACATGGGGGCCATTCAGCGATTACCACTACAACAGCAGGGACAAGGATTTTTACTCACAACTTTTCCTAGTACCCAGAAAGGACAAAGCCTGGAGACCAGTACTGGACCTGTCAATTCTAAACGCTTTTCTGGACGTTCCAAAATTCAAAATGTTGACTCTGCAGCAGCTTCTGCCCATGCTGGGCAAGAAGGCTTGGCTTGTAACTTTGGACCTAAAAGAGGCATACCTGCATGTCCCAATCAGACAATCTTGCAGAAGATACCTCAGATTCATAGCTGGATCAATGCACTACCAATTCACTGCACTGCCCTTTGGCTTATCTACTGCGCCCATAGTCTTCACAAAATGTCTGGCACCAGTAATTGCTTTCTGCAGACAAAGAGGAATTCAAATATATCCCTACTTGGACAACTGCCTCATTCAAGCAGAGAACAAGGACATTTTACTAAAACATCTGGCGTTTGTAAAAGGATTACTAATTTGCCTAGGGTACACAGTAAACAAAAAGAAATCAAAACTAGTACCCTCTCAAGAGATAATATTCCTGGGTGCAAGCTTAAATACAACTGCCCAGATGGCTTATCTCACACCAGACAAACAAAGGCAACTGACTTCTTACTTCGAAATGTTGGCAACAAAAACCCAGTTATCTGCAAGAAATATTCTGCAGGCTTTGGGCTTCATGGCATCCTGCATTCTGTTAATTCCATATGCAAGACTGCATATGAGGAAACTACAATGGTACCTAAAAAGTGTTTGGACTCAACATTGCCACAGCCTGGAAAAATCAATTACACTCATTCCCTGCCTGCAACAGGAGGTGGGCTCAGGCCTGTCACCACAACAAGGGACAGCCTTTCACTTTACCCACTGCCAGGCAGACAATAACAACAGATGCATCAGATTATGCCTGGGGGGCCCACATGGCAGGAAAATGTATTCAGAGCACATGGCCCACAAGCCAAATGCATCTTCATATCAATCTAAAAGAAATGATGGCTGTACAAAATGCTCTGACAGCTTTCAAGGATCTCCTTCATCCAGGACAACTGCTGATAAAGATGGACAATACTACAGTCATGTGGTACATAAACAAGCACGGGGGCATGCATTCCTACCCCCTTTGCAGACAAGCCATGATTTTGTGGAACACAGCACTGACTTATCAAGTACACCGGCAAGCTCAATTCCTGCCAGGAAAGACAAATACTCTGGCAGACGAACTAAGCAGAAACCTCATGGATCCTCACGAGTGGAAACTAGATCCACAAATCTTCAGCATAATAACAAGGAAATGGGGTCGCCCAGACATAGATCTATTTGCCTCCCCTCACAACTGCCAACTACAGAGATTCTGCACAAGGACTTATCACAAGCTAGCATGGAAAGTGGATGCTCTATCATTCAGCTGGAAAAACCTTACAGTATATGCCTTTTCTCCAGTATCTCTCCTCCCCAAGGTACTCCTAAACGTCAGACAAGAGAAGCCAAAAATGATCCTGATTGCCCCAGACTGGCCACGCCAGCACTGGTACCCAGTCCTAAAGAGCTTGTCTCAAGGCCCAGCCTGGACATTGCCTCAAATTCCTCATTTACTGACCCAACAGAACAATCAGATACTGCTCAGCCAACTCAAAACCCTAAATCTGGCTGCATGGCGAATAATGTAACCACTCAGAGCACACCTCTCTCCAAAGCAGTTATGGATGTTATTCTGGAGGCCAGGAGGCCCAGCACCAGAAAATCATATGCAGAAAAGTGGAAGAGATTCTGTGCTTGGAACCAGGCACAAGGAATTGACATGCTTGTACCAAATATTCCTCAGATTTTACAATACTTAACTGAGGTGTTGGACAAAGGCCTATCCTTTTCATTGATTAAAACTCATGCCTCTGCCATTTCAGCTCATTACATTACGAACCCACCTATTTTTTCACATCCTCTACTAAGGCAGTACCTCAGAGGGGCCAAAAACATAAGACCCCCAAGAAGAGCACCAATACCTGCATGAGACCTCAATTTTGTCTTGGAAAAACTCACACTACCTCCTTTTGAGCCAGCTAATACAGCTGAGATAAAATTCTTATCATGGAAAACAGCTCTGCTCTTAGCAATAACTTCAGCAAGAAGAGTCTCAGAGTTACAGGCACTAATGGCGGTTGAACCTTTTATAATTTTCCATCCGGACAGGGTTTCTCTGAGGACAAACCCAGCATTTATGCCTAAGGTAGTGTCCAGTGTGACGCTTAATCAAACAATTCATTTGCCTACCTTTTATCCTAACCCACAGAATAAGGGGAAGAGACTTCTACATTCTTTGGGCATACACAGACAGCTACGCTTCTACTTGGACAAAACTAAAGCTTTCAGAAAATCTGAGCAACTCTTAGTGGCATATGCTGCAGGATCTCAAGGGAAAGCAATCCCAAAGCAGACAATTTCCAAATGGATAGCCCACTGCATTCGTTTCTGTTATTCTCAACATGGCAAATCAGTGCCCAAGGGCATCAGGCCACACTCAACCAGAGCAGCAGCTACTTCAGCAGCCTTCCTCAGAGGAGTACCAACTAAGGACATTTTGGAGGCTGCAACTTGGACTTCAGTGCACACTTTTACAAAGCACTACCACTTACCTCTGTACTCTAAATCCAGAGCAGACATCGCCACTGCAGTTCTGCAGGGCCTCAGAGCCACTCCTAATTCTATTTAGGCCCAGCCACCCAACCTCAGCTTTGGGATTCAACCCAAGAGTAATGACTGCAACAGTGAAACACGATGAACATAGTACAGTTGAGTACCTACTATAAATGTAGATGTTCAAGTGTATTCACTGTTGCAGTCCAGGTTACCCTCCCACCATCCCCCTTTCATTGCTGGGACTTATCTGTACTTCTCTATTCTATACAACCTATGTGGTGTATTTGCTTGTAGATGAAGGTATTGTTTATGTTTGTGCATGCTTTTTTATAAGCAGAATTTTAGCCTACCATTTTGGGGGCACCTGACGTCTGGAGCAAGAAAAACTGAAGAAAATGGCATCGGCTGCATCTTTATACCCCTGGCACACTGACGTCAGGGAAGAGGCAACAGCAACTGACGCCGGACCAGGACTTTGGAATTCAGGCCGCCTGCGGGTAGCCTGCCAGCAGGATAACCCAAGAGTAATGACTGCAACAGTGAATACACTCGAACATCTACATTTATGATTGGTACACAACTGTACTTTCCTTATATACCTTGTTAACATATTGGTGACGGTGGATGGGATATTTTTCACAAATCTGAGTGCTGATGTTTGCTAGGAGATTAAAAGTTAATCTATTCATTTTTGTAACGCTTAGGCCTCATCTGTAGCTATGTTCCTTACATTTGCTTGCAGAGTATGGAAAATATAAATAAGTAATAAATATGCAGATTAAATTTCTAACCTCATTTCATATATTTTTGTGTAATGATTGCTGCTGTTGTATGATATTCATCTTTTCTGATTCTAGTTGTTCATAAAGTTTTATTCTTACTTTCAAGATAAATCTTTGTGGATGGTTCATATTATTATTAGATAGATGTGCCTGTGCGCAGTAGTTAAGGAATATCTTCAAGGATTCTGAGTAGTATAAAAACAAAATAAACCACTATCAGCATGCAGATTCTGTTGTATATGAACATGCAGTTAGAGCTACAAAGGCAGATCAAGAATTTCACTGAGTCATCTCAGAGCTTCCCAGAAAAGACTTATTCATAGTACAGTGTGTTCTTTCACTGTGATTTGCTCTTGATAGTATTCCTAGTCCTGGGTGGTTTTCTTTTTCTGAGTAGTCAAATATCATAAAGAAAGATGCATTAGTGAGTGGGCAGCAGCAGCTGAGAAATTCTGAATATATGTATTTTTATCTGTAGTAACATAAAAATCAGTCAAGTGCAAGGATTGCATACTTGCTTTGAGTTTGATCACTGATTTACCATATTTGCTTTTATACTTTCTCTATTACATTCAGAGATGTGTCTGCTTTTTTTGTAGTTTCTATGATCATTAAATCCTTTGAAAGCCATCCTTTCAGTACTTTGAGTGTAGATGCTGTACTGAGAAATGTCGCCAATATGAATGATGGATTCTGTATCAGCAGTTTCATGAGCTTGATGAATTTTTTTCTCATTCTTAGCTTATAGTTTGTGGTGTTATTAGTAGTGGTAGTTACTTTCTGAAATGTACTAAAGATGAATAACTCACAGGTGTTTAGTACATAAGAACACATCATAATTGCTGATGGTAAACATTTGGTCTGTGGCATCTTTCCCCGTTCTCATTGTTTTCCCATCTGTCAAATGCACCTTTAAATGTGTATGTTGCTCTGTATAACTTTGTCCAACATGCATTAAAGACCCTCAGCACTCTATCAATACACTTCTTATTCTTGATAAGCTCTATATTGTTGAATTTCCATCCACTTTCCCACTTTTACTTTATCTTCATTTCTGCACTAGCAGCCTCACCGCACAGATATAGTACATCTGTATCACATTTTACATTTCCCGTCTTTCTTGAAATGTGTGGTCCAAGCCTTTCTTCATATTCCACATCTTCCATTCATTTTGCATTCCTGGTAACCACATTGCAGTCTGGTGTCACTGTCCTGGTATGACCTCCTGTGCTGAGCTTGGTGTTTTAGTTGGGGCTTAATCGAAGCCCTGTACAGCAGGAAGACATTGTCTTTATTTTTGCAGTGCACACCTCTGGCAGTGCATTCTGGTATTGTCATTGCCTTTGCATCTGTTTTGTATGAGTTCTTTCAACACTACTTAAATTTATGCCGTAGATGCTACCACAAAGACACTGACTAAGCAGTCTGCATGTGTCTTTACTGTTTAATATCATAACAACTGCTGAAGAAAGAACCATGTAACAAACAACATGCAGGTTAGTCTTATAGGGATTGCTATTAAAGTGGTTTTGTTTGTGTCTTTCGGCTTTTCCCGGTTAGGGGTCGCCACAGCGGAACTCCGGTCCGCTAATGATTGGCAGTTGATTTTTACGTACCGGCTTTCCAGGCTTGACGCACAACCTTCAACGAAGGTATGCCCATTCACGCATGTCTCCACGCAGAAGACGCTGTAGCTGAGAATCGAACCGGACAGCTTCTTACTGTGAGGCGACAACGCTACCGTAGCACCACCACCGCGGATTGCTATTAAAGTGGTATACAACTTTATATATTAATCACTCCCTTTAAGCTAGGAATGCTGTATATGACAGTATAAATAGTAATGACTATGCAGTGCATGGAGTGCCGTGATTACTCTCCAAAAACCATTGAAAAATCAGACTTGTCAAGTGTCTTTCTGATGCTAGAAGGTGCATAATTGTTTCACACACATATCCTTGATGCTATTAAGCACTAATATTGAGACTAAGTGTTCAGTAGCCCCAAGAGAAGTGTGTTGAGAAACTGTTATAACAACTTAAAACACTTCAGACTTTTTAAAGTGCGAACAAAATGTTTACTAGCTTCCTGATGCCCTTCTTGGATGGCCGCTCTCTGCATATTTTTCAGCTTTGCCTGATTTTGGATTTTGTCTCATATTTTTGTCTTCTCCCTTGCAAAGTGTTTGATTTTTCTGGTACATCGCTGAGAATTACAGTCAGTCAGTGCCAGACATTAAAATTTTCATACTTCTTATTGTTCAGAAAATGTGTGTTGATGCAAAATCTGTTGTTCTATTAACTTTTTAAGTGAATTACAGTAATATTTAAAAACTGCCTCTGAGTTTGATCCTTTATCCCTTCATTATTTTTGTATTTTCCATAATTCTTGAGCAAAAACATTGAGAGTAATGCTGTTCTCTCTTTAATAGCTCTGAGTGCTTACCAGTTATGAAAGCTGGCAAAAAACTTTGCAATTCTACACTTTTTTTGTGCAGTTAGTAGCATGTGTTGCAAATAAAACTGCTTGCACTACAAAGAATTTTATCTCTGAACATAAGCTATTATGTGTTCAAGTCATGGATGGCAAGATGCATCTCTAGAGCTTCACTCTCGAGGTGAATTTCATAGCATCCATGTCTCGAACACATAATAAGCTGGTTATGATTGGAGACCCAGTCATTTAATTTATTTATTTTTATTTATACTTGTTTACAGGGGTAGTGCACTGATCAATATTGATCAATGTCAGGCTTAGCCCGGATGAAATATACAACATGTCATAAACAAAAAACAAAAAAAAGCAATGTATACTCTACTATTCTGATATGATATGATTCTCGGCTGGATTGCCTTCTGTGTGGAGTCTGCATGTCCTCCTCGCAGTTGAGTGGCCTCCGAAAGACATGCATGAATGGGCGTGCCTTCGCTGAAGGTTGGGCGTCGGGCTGGCAACTCGGCACCATAAAAAGCGACTGCCAGTCATTAGCGGACCGGAGTTCTGCTGTGGCGACCCCTAACCGGGAAAAGCCGAAAAGACAAACAACAACTCTACTATTCTGATATGAAATATAATTCTTAAATGGAGCATGTCAACACTTTGCATAATATTTGCATGGCGTTTGTAGCATATACAAAGTTATGTATAGCAGCTGAAATTATTATTTTTTCTATCATAACAGATAGCACAGTCTTTCCATTTTTTAGGCTTCATGATTTTTTCCATGTCATGAAATTCTCCTGTCTGTATTTGTAGAAGTAGCCACAGCCAGTAAAGCAGGTATGTAACATTGTAAGTTAACTGTATTATTGAAATCAGGAAGATCAAGAGAGTCACTGCTGAAAAATTGCAGCATTCAGAATAATATTGTAGATCAGGCAGTTTGTTTATCAGTTGATTGTGTGAACGTATGGTGTAGATTTATCGTGTCACGTAGTCTCATTGACATTTCACATCTCTAAAATGAAGATGATCTTGTTTTGTACAGGTATCCTCTGCATTTTTTTCAGCTGTCCTGTTATGGCCCTGACTGTAGGGTCTGTGCGTGTCAGTTACTTTGCTGACAACAGCTTTTTGTTGCTGTGAGTGTTTGCCATTTGCATTTTATACTCTCACAATTTCTTCTTGAAACAAGGCACACAATGTTCTAACTGTCTTGTCATAACAACACTTGGACTTTTGACAAGATATTTGTCACATTTAGTATGTGTCCTGACTACAGCAACATGGCTGAAGTAGACAACTTTGTCTCCATTCTTCTCCCCATCAGTAGCTGATAAAGTGATAACCCTACAGGTTGTAGTGTTGTATTTTTGTGTTCAAGCAAACCCAGATATCGGTTTTACTTTGAAATGGCAGTACATTTGTTCATAATGTTTTTGACATTGTCTGTGACTCTCTCTACTTGCCATTTTATTGTGGATATCTTGAACTAGAAATTATATGTCTGAATTTCTATTCCTCAGAGAAGCTGTGAAATACTTGAGTTGGAAATTATGAACTATTGTCAGAAATAAGAATGTCTGGAATCCAGTGACATAAAACAATTGCTCTGCAGGTTTAGATATCTCAACAATTTAAATAATTGTCAACACAAATGGAAAAAAATGATACCCTTTAAAATGAAATACATCAGTAGCTGTTTGATCTATGACCTCTCTGATATTTTCACTGAAAGCATTTCTTCTTTGACAGGATCAAGTTTGATGCATTGACTTCAATTAATCTGATACTTGTCACACAAAGTTTGCATGTGTCCTTATTTACTTTTACTTTGTGTTTTTCCTCACCCAGTCTTCTAGTATTCATTCTTTGATAATACTTTTCCCAGTATTGCCCACAAACTAGTATGTCATTCTAATCACAGCATTTTTCAGAAGCTTAATGATTTGTGCCACATCTAGGTGAAACATTTCTGGTACTGGAGAAGTTCCAAATGGTGGTGGCAGGACCAGCAATGGTGCAAACTGGGCAACTGCCCAGGGTCTGACCTTCATTGGAGCCCCAGTTTCTAGAAAAAACATTATTAGTAGTCACCACAAATCTTTCATCTTAATGAAGCATGAACTTGTCAGCCAGAAAAAAATGGAATACCTGTTATACTAAACATCATTTCTTCTAGCTTCTTACCTTTTGTTTACTCCAGAAACACATAGTATTTCCAAAGTTTGTAGGTTGCACTGTTGCCGCAGTTTAGGAGTCAGGTACCAGGATAAGCTTTGGCCGTCT
Organism: Protopterus annectens; assembly: GCF_019279795.1. Classification (NCBI taxonomy): domain Eukaryota; kingdom Metazoa; phylum Chordata; order Ceratodontiformes; family Protopteridae; genus Protopterus; species Protopterus annectens. Next base: position 562,197,215 of record NC_056728.1, on the reverse strand, counting down.
TGTGATCCTGCATAGGATAAAAGAGGTAACTGGAAAATAAATAAAACAAAGGGAATTATAATTGAGTATAAAATATTTTATTCTCTAGTGTGAGACACATTTGAAATGCAAACAATGCAAACAAATTTGAAATACATTACTCAGGTCATTATTATTGTTGCTGCATGCTTTATTTATTTATTCATTCATTCATTCATTCATTCATTCATTTATTTTATCAAAATCAGATAGATGTACACAGTCAACAGAGTAACCAGGGCTTTATGTGTGAATAAAAGTCAAAGTCTCTACTATTATTAGATCGAGTTACATAGTCATTATTTTGGCACTACTGTACTAATGTACATTTGTGTAAAGTAATTTGAACTGCTTTACTGTGGCCATTGTATTTTTATGTGAATCATAGTTAACATACATTATCAAGTTTTTAATAGGTGATACTAGGCTTGGCAGGCTACTATAATTTTGTGAAATAAGTTGAAATACAGCTGCTGTAGTCATTAATTTTTATTTAGTCATAATAAGACATCTGAGGTATATAGTTAACAAATTTCCCATAATTGCCTGGTGCAAGGCCATCTGAGTGCATAAAAGTGACTGACTCTGCTGCCATTTGATCAAGTTAAAGATCCATTATTCTGGCTTTGTAGGACTAATGTGCTTTTGTGTAAGCAGGTTGTAATGCATTTCTATCACTACTGTTTGCTTTTGTTTAACAAAGTTGAACTACATTACTATGAGCATTATTAGATGCTTCTGGCCTTGAAATGGTTACTGTGAGTTTCTAAGAAACAAAGTTGAAATATATTAATGTGGCTATTATTTTGTTTATTTTATTTTATCAAATCAGATAACTGCTCCTGCTGTTGTTTGATTAAGCTAACCAGTCATTATTTGTGCTTTGTGGAGCTAATGATAATTTGTGTGAAGCAAGCTGGAATACTTTACTGTGGCTACTGATTGTATGAAGACAATTTAATTACATTACTGTGCCCGTTATTTCTTATCACAGTTGGGCTTATAGCATGTGCACAGTCAGTAATGTAGCTGTAATTGCTGGTATGGGGGCTGTCTTCGCATGAAAATGACTGACTCTTCTAAAGATGTAACTTGTAGTTAGAGTGTAGTGGCCATTTTGAAAATCATGTTGAGTATCACTAAGAACAGCATACTAATTTAGATGCTTGAAAGCGTGATCACATACTAGGTTCCTGAATATTTTAGTAGTAGACCAAATAACATACATTGACTGGAAATCTTGTGGATTGGATGGGGAGGATTTTAGGGATAGTAATTTTGAGGGAGTGTTTGCAATGAAAATGCTTATGATGCCTTTGAAATGGAAAGGTCAAAGATACATAAGAGTGGTTTAGTTAGAGGTCTGCCACCCATTTGTAAGAGTGCAGCATAAATATTATACTGATTTGGATTGGCATCAGTCTCTAGCTTTTGCAGTATTTTCTTAGTGATCTGGATTAATGTTCTTAAAAGTAGAAATTCGGGAGGAAAGGGCATCTGAAGGTGTTAGTAGAGGTTGAAGTATGGGAGGAGAAGAGGTCATGGAGGTTATGTAATAATTGGTAAGCTGGATGAATGCAGGTTTACCTAATCAATTGGTTATGAGAATTAGCTGTAGGAATAGGGATGACTGTTGAACATACTGGTGATTTGAAGCTATGAAGAGCACTTCTTATCAAATTGGTTTACAGTGTTAAAGTTGTTGTTTTCAAAGTAAACTGTAACTTTTACTAAAATGTATACAAACTATAAGTTGAAGTGTAGCACCTAGGAAGATTTTGATTCTTTTATTTCTAGTTTGCACTTTTGATTGAGAGCAAAAAATGTATTTAAAGGCCTTTTCGTACATTTGCTTATATGTGTGGGCCTTACCTTTATGGAACACTAGGTGTAAGTTTAGCAAGTATTATCTCTATAAATTATTTTATTCTGTGAGAAAGGTGAGTCTAGAGTAGGAGCAGATTGTAGGCCAAAGCCTAATATTGTGAAGTCCACCCTAGGTTTCATCACATGGTGATGAAGAAGGGAGCGACATTTACCCTTCTTTGCTTTTAAATCTCGGTTTTGCCTACAGTCTAGAGGGACATTGGAGAACTCTTTAGTCTTATTTGGACATCTACACATTAAATAGTTAAGGAGCAGAGAGTGTGAATGTGTGACATAGGAGCACAGAGAAAAGGGCTTCCAGATATAATTTTTTGGCATTAAGGTTGTGAGGAGTTAACAGAGGAAGGGTTCAACCACTACACTAACCATATTTTCTTAAGTAACCACACTTGGATTATTTTATTTTTTTATTTATTTTCCCATCTATTGTTTTCCTATGAGGAATGCTAGCTGAACAGTTAATGCAGAGGGTTAAGGTTAGAAACTGCTAATCCTTTAATTCTGGCTTTAATTCTTCAGTCCTCATTTGTCTGCAGTTTGACTCTGAATGTTGGCCACCACTGAAAATGGGCCCAACCCACTTGAACCACACAGTTTACAAAACATAGTAGTAAAAAAATAAACAAATGCCAGAGGAGGACCTTGGGAGTCACACCCTTACAGGGTTGTATATAGTTAAACACTGTTAAGGACTATTTGGAGAATGGTTTTGATGACTTTTGTTAGTCTTTGCACAATTACACTAAAAAGAAGTAACACATACAGCATGCATGTCTGTGGTATAAGGTATTTCCCTGATAGGACAGAACAACATTTCCTGAAGTATATATACTTTTTGCTAGAGTGAATACTACCTTTCTTTCATGAAGCATTAATTGTATTTGGAACACAGTAAGTGGTCTTGCCTCTTTCAGTGTATAGAAATAATGTGATAAGAAGTACTATTCTTAAACACATCTTACCTGGAGCAGGGGAATACCTTAAGATAGGTAGGTCCAACTATGATTTAGTGTTTCACCCTCTTGTAAGAATTGGTTCTTGCCTGTTTTGATGTTTAATCATTTGTTGTCTTTGATGGTGTTTGATGGTTGTCAGAACAGGGAATATTCTTTAGTGGATGCTTCTGCTTGATGAAATAACATACCCTTAGGGCTCATGATGATGCTTATCTTGGTCTTCCTGTAGCTAAAGTAAAAGAGATATTCGGCTGTATTTTAAGTCTTACTTTACAGCTGTTAGCAATAATGGATGTCTGCAACATTATGCTTGCTAGCAGTGTACTCATCTGATAAAATACATAAAAGAATTCATCAGACAGACTTGGTTCCTTAAATGGAATTGATAAGAGTTTAGTTAACCCCTGATTTAGTATCTGTGTCACCTGTTAAAGAGGTTGCCATATTCCTTCTGTTGGACCATGGTCAGTGAATACGTCTGTTATTCTCATGCTGACTGTTTGGATCTCTCAAGTTTTCCTTCTGCCTTCATGTACTTCCCAGATATTACAGCTTAATTCGGGGAATAAATTATTTTTTTTCTGTGATATCCATGCTAATGATCTACCTTGGTGTACCATTAATGGAATCCTACTAAATGCTTTATAGGTTAAAAGCTGAGAGGATGGATGACAAGCCACGCGAACCAGAGGGATGTTGACTTTAAAACTATGAAATATTGTTTTTTGTACTGTTTTAGCAGAGCAATTAGGAGATCCAGACTTTAGTACCATTCACTGATGCCTTAAAATACAGCATATCACAACTTTTTAGAAATAAAGGGGAGCTTTGATGCAGCATATGGATTTCAGATACAATTCTGTATGGACACTCCAGGATGTTTCCTTATGTTAGCATGAATAACCCGCAGACTAACTTTTGTAAGGTTAAGATTCTAGAATGCCTGGCCTCTGGAAGGGGTCTTTCTTTCCACTAAGGCTGTCCTGAGGTTATTTACATAGAAGCTAACTGGGGTGGTGTCTCCTACCATAAAAAGAGTGGAAGGTCTGGATAATCAATATAGCTGCATAGATTCATTGGTGATTACTAGGCTAACAGCCATTTAAGATTAGACCTGGTTTCACATTTGTAAATGACTAGATAAATTATCCAGGGACTTCTAGGTGAGTTTAGGTGGTGGAGCATTTACAAGCTGCCTGTGTCCAACAGGGGCATAGGTGCCAAGCCAGGGGTAAATTTCCAATTCTCCATCCATTGGTACAGGTTCTGTTTGAATAGGGTCAGTGATGAACTTTGTTTCATGTGAATGGGAAGCCTTTTCCCGAGTTAGGTTACTCTCTGAGATGCATACCTGTTCCCACAACATGTTCTGTTTGTTACTAATGAGGTTTAGGTCCTTCAGTCTGGTGTTTCTAAAGCTTTCAGACTTGTGGATGTGCTGCAAGTCCATCAGTACTGGATTAGATGATGGCTTGTAAGCCAGACATGGATCACCTGTGAGAAGTCTGCAGGAGACAGTATAAAGATAAGGTTCTAAGGTGTTCTTCTAATTCTATGTGGTTAATGCCATGTATTCTTTTGTGAGGAACCTCTGTGAGTGTTCTAATTGCTGCATATCCCTGGTCAGGCACATACCAAAGGGAGCATTGTACTCCATAACTGGCCTAATGAGGGCTGAGTACTGTGGGGCAGTGACATCCTTGGACCCGGATGCCATACCCTTGCTTATAAGTTGCACAATATAGAATGATTTCCTTATAGCAGTCGACACATAATGGTCAGTGGCCAAGTTATTTTCCACATGTGTTCGCAAGTCCCAAACTACTGGATCTGATGTTAGGGGTGTATTGTCTTATGCAGTAATTCCCCAGAGTAGCCCACTTTCCAAAGGTTATTAATTTACAGTCTTGACATTCAGTTTTAGTCAATGGCTCTGGCACCAGTTATGAGTTTGTGATAGTCCCTGTTGTTAGATGTTACTGACCCTGGGGAATTTTGTGATTCCACTGAGCTTGTAGTCATCTGCAAACTTGGTCAACCAGAAATGTTTGATGTTAGCTTTGATTTCCAAAAAGTAGATGCCAAAAAGGAGTGGCCCAAGCACTGAGCTCTGGAGGACTCCACTAGTGACTGACCTTTCCTGACTTTTTGTGTCCTATGTGTGGGCCAGTTGGCTATCCAGCAGATGACAAAGGGGTTTACTCCTAGTTTTGTACGTTTGATGACAGTGCTTGAATGGGGAATAGTTTTGAATGCTCTGGCCAGGTAAAGATAGGCAGTTTATACCATTTTGCCCTCATCAGTAGCTTTGGAGACTTTCTTGAAAAATTCCACCAGCTTGAATAGGTAAGGTCTGTCTTTGACGAAACCAAACTGTGTGGGGTACAGTGTCTGAAGGTTTCCTATGTTTTTATTTATACTAATCATGATGATTTTTTCATGGTTTGTATATAAGATTAGTCAGACTTATGGGTCAGTAGATGACCCGCAATTGTGCAGAAGGATAACCTTTGCAGGCCTCCATTTGAAAGGCACAAAGCCATTTAGGAGTTTAAAATTGAACAGTGATGTTAGAAGGCTGGATAGGTCATGCGTCATGCTATTCAGGGAGCATTCTGCTATATTATCTGGCGCATAGCTGCAGTATGTTTTGCCTTAGAGTACACATTGAGGGCTTGTTCAGTAGTGATAGCCAAGGGGATTATGGCTGCGGCTATCTCTTGAGAGAGGTCTGTATCTGGAGGATAATTCATTACCCACTCTAAATGCTATCATAGAGGGATTAGCTTGGCTGAATTGAATAACTACATGATGGGAGTGAAACAGGGGAAGAGCTCAGTAACAATGCTTTCCTACAAGATATAAAAAAATAATCTCATGTAAGCAGTGGCTGAAATTATCTTCCATTAATTTTCATGAGATATCCAGTTACGCCATTTCCATCTTCTTCAAAAGGCTCTTTAGTCACTGTGTTGTTGCAACTGAATACTAATTCTGTTAATTTCGGGAGGTGCCACCTTATATGCCTGTGAAAGGTAGTTTAAAAGCTTCTAGTTATGATCGAGGAAAAATGGGTAAATTATATGATTACAGCATCAGACGTACGATATCTGAGGAACTAAACTTTGCAACATAACTAAGACATGTTGGAGGGAAAAGTATGTATCTCAGAGAATTCCCATTTCCTGGAGTAGACTTCTCAGGCATGTAAAGCAGAGCCCTGGATCAATGTATGGGAAATCGAAAATTTATCCTAGGTCTGCCATGTATATCTCTGATGGACAGAGGTCGCCATTAAATCATCCCCTAGCTAACATGTAACTTTTAGGTTAACCTCTAATGAGGTACATTTGGGTTGCATGGATAGCCCTGTAAAGGCCTTAGTGGTAATTAGCATAGTATACACCTGTGAGGCTTTTATTCCAGGTAGGCACTGTAATATTTGGGGGGTGGCCTTCAATCTTATCGAGGCCATAGAATGAACATTTCCTCGATACAGACAGAGGTAGATACAGAGAAATCATTTGATTGTTTCAGTGTTTTCATTTTTTTCTGGTTCCAAGAGAATTTGGTTTCCTTAAGGAGTTTATAACAGTGGTCTGTGCTGCATATTAAGACCCAAATGGATGTGTGAAAATGAGGGGCAAATATGTCCCTACAGTTTTGGTTCCATGGTAGTAGCAAACAGGGGTGACTGTTTTCCCACTTTATTTGCCTTAGTTAGTAAGGCTTCACTTACAGCATTCAGGATAAGTGGAGTGAGAGATAAAGGCTGGGTGGGCTCCAGAACCTGCTTTCCCTTACTTTATATACACTTACTTACTTTATATACATAGTTGTCAGCCTGCTCATTTCTCCAGCTGAAGAAGATGAGCATAATAAAATTCAGCTTGCCCTTCAGAAGTTTTAGAAATGTCTAATTACAAGATCAGTGTTAGTAAATAACAAACTTACTGTGAGATGTTTAGTGGGAATGGAGATTAAGGAATTTTTCCATTGTTGTGTGATAGACATTTGATAAGATATTTGGGTGTTACTACTTACAAAAATGTTCAAAGGTAAGAAAAAAATATGTTGAATAATGGGAGAAAGTTGTTCAGCAAATGCTTGGGGAAGTGGGACAGTGGTTAGCTACAGATGGATTAGAAGCTGTCAGTTTTAATATGGTATTGACCACAAAGATACTCTGCCTGTTTGTTATGGCCATGGCATGCTTAAATGTATGTGTAAAGGGGGAAAGAATAGGGGGCAAGAAATAAAAAAGCTTTTGTGGAAACCAAATACTTTAACAATATGTTTTCCTAGATTATAATAACTAAGTAGGGTGGATGGAGTTAAGGAGTTGATGGTGAATGCGTTTTTTAAGGATTTTGGATAAATTGGATTGGATAGCAATATGATGGTAGTTGATAGACTTGTCACATTTATGTAGTGGCAAGATATAAGATGCCTTCCAGAGTATGGGAGTGCAGTTTTCTGTAATATAACAGTTGATTAAGATGGATTGAAGGTAGGCTAAGGTGTTAGCTACAATTTTTATGTATCCAGCTGGGATGCTGTTAGGAGCCATTGTTGATTGTTTTAGTTGTAGGAGAAGTTTTTGATTGAGGTGGTTGGAAAGGGTTGGAGTATGAGTGTAAGAGATATAGATGTATATGGGAGTGCAAGATTAGTACAGAGGTCAGTGGAGATTGGGAGAGAGGTTAGTTTCTTCTTTAAGTAGGGGTTTTGTCTTTTAGGAGGAATGCTACTGATTGGATAAACTATGTAGTGGACTGGTTAGCTATAGTATTAGAGAAGTTATTAGTTGTTAGAGTAGGCTGGGTAGTATTGTGAGGTTGGATCAATTTATTTATTGATGACCAGAACATGTTTGGGTTTGTTAGTCTGGAGTGTTGTATGTTACAACCAAACTGGTTTTGTCAGATTTAATTGTGTTTTTGGCTTGATTTCTTATTTGTCTTTATTTCTAGAGGTTGGTTTTAGTATTGTTTTTTTTCAGAGGATCCAAGTATTCTCTTTCTTTTATTATATTTTTTGTTTTTCTTTTAAGCTAGGGAGCAGGGTTGAATTTGTCTCTTTTGTTCTAACACGGGCATTTTTGGAGTATATTGGGAAATATGTTAGAGTGTCAGCTTCATCGTGTTGTAATGTTTTAGCTGAGCCTAGCTTACCTTTTGTGTTTCAGCTTTGAAAGAGGTTTTATGAAAGTTAGATATGTTGTGTGGTAGGTTATAGTGGTGGGTTCTAGGGGTAGCTATATATTTCTTGACTGGACAAGTGGGAAGGTCATCACTTGAGATTGTCAGGCATTTCACCTGCAGAGGCAATGCTAGTAGGGCTATTAGTAAGAATCCAGTCAAGGGTATTTTGTCTGTCACTATTTTTATTGAGTCTTGTTGGGTTATTTATAAATAGTATATTATAGTCTGGTGGGACCACTTCCTCATTATGAGTTACTTGTTTTAGCCATGTTTCTGGGGCTATCAGCATGTACCTCATGAATTTTATTGCATATGCTTCGTGGGTTAATGTTTAATATAAGTCGTGGGCTAGAGTGAAAGAGTTTGATGGACATGGGTTTAGGTGCACATCACCACTTAATTATGCATTTTTGGGGTATATTGATGGTTGAAAAAACACCTTGATTTCCTTATGTATTTGGGGTATTTTTTGGTTGAAGTGGGAAGGTGGAGGAGCAGTTTGCACTAATAGAATACTGTAGTGGAGGTGTGAATTAGGGAGGAAGTGAAGGGGAAGTGGTTGCTAGTAGTATTGCTAATCATGCAGTCAGTGTGAAAGTAAAGGAGGTTTGGTAGTTGGTGCAGAAGGTGGTGATAGAAAGTTAGGTAGGTAATAATTATTAAGAATGGGGGATAGAATACTTGGATGAATGTCATGATGAGTTGATGTAGAGTATGACTAGAATAGTGTATGATTTAGGATGATAGAGCAAAAGGTGGTCTGTGGGATAGGTGATTGGGGATAAAGGGAGGGAGTGGAGGAGGAGTGGGGCAATTATAAGAGATAAATATGAGATAAACGTGTGGGAGTGTAAGGTTAGTATAGAGTTTGGTGGAGATAGGTGTGTGTACTTCAGAGAGTGTAGGGTTGGATAAAGGGGAGTAAATATGATGTGGCACGGTGTGGTTGGTTTATAGTAGATGTCTTTGAAGTCTGTTCAGTATAAGTGTAAATGTAGTGTAGGCAGGTGAGAATTGGGGGCAAGGTATGGTAGGGGAGCAGAGCAGTTTAGCTGGATTCCTGGATTGCCACTCTTGTCCACGAACAATCAGTTAATGTTATAAAATCAAGATAAGCTGTAGTAGCAAGCAAAAAGAAAACAGTCTCACTAAGATACAGATCTTGTATTAAGTAATGATAGGATTGGAATAATTACAGTAGCTGATTCCAGGCCTACTAATAGTGTAGTAAGAGGAGGAAATATGGTACAGTTGATTTAGGAGTTTCAGCAGTGAGCAGGTGCTCCTTTCAGGTTTTTTCTTTCTTTCAGACTTAAATACATATAGGAGAGACTACTTGTTAAGAGCACAGACTGTGCTACCTACATTCAAGCATTCAAGAGGTTGCTACCTTGCACATGTAAGAATCCAGTGGGTCTTTGGTCCACAGAGACTTACCCTGAGTGTGACTTATTTAGGGACCAGTAGAAGAAGTTTCAGGAGGATGTTGACAATAAGCTTGAGGCATTTAAGTATTCAAGAGATCACTGCCTTGCACATGTATGAGTCTGTGATGTACAGAAACTTTCCTCTGAATGTGACTTATTTAGGGGCTACTAGGAGAAGTTTCAAGAGGATGAGACAGTTGACCTGGGCCTTATTTCAGTAGTGATGTGGGCTGGAATGGGCAAACTTTCATTACCTTAAGCTCATTGACTGTAATTTCCTAGTATGGCACTGTATCTTTTGACAAAATACCTCTATATTCTTTCACTCAGAACTATATCAGGTTATACGGTACAATAGAATGTTAGCGGATCTAGGTTCTTAGAAAATGTTAATAAAGGGAGCAAGTTAGGGCAGGAAGTTCTTTAGAAAACATCCTGCAATGTCCATTTTTCCTTAGTCAGAATTAGGAAATGAGGGAGGTTGGCATAATGGTTAAGGTGTTTTACGTCCTTCACGTAAAGACTCTTACACTGCACATTGTGTCTGCAAGTAAAGTCCACGTTTCAGAGGGGATTAAGTATGGGATCACAGTTGATTTAAGACTGGACAATGATGGATTTTGACGGCCAGTCAGAACTTTATGCTTAGCGGTAAAAATTAGTCATGCTTTCAGAAAGCGACATCTGGCATTTCTTATTTCTATCAGAAATATTTATATGAGAATTCTCATGCAGGATTCTAGCATCGAGGCTGACATTAATTATGTTCTGTGTCTTTGATCTGTAAAAGGTTGTGAAATGTGAATAATTTCCTTCTTCATAATGACAAAAGGTGCATGAAATAGACAGGTGACTCCTAACACTGTGGTTTACTTGTCTTGAAGATCTTTCATTTGTTTGCATATACCATGCAGATCATTCCACATCATGGGTAGACTTGCCAGGATATATCCAGGATTAACTGATCAGTTGGGGCATTGTGATAAGTATGAAGTGAAACAGATGTGTAAAAGTCTATGAAGTGCCACATTAGAGTTATCCATAATTATTAAGAAAAACAAAAAAGTACCGAAGCTAACACAGCTGAAGGTAAAACAGTAAACTTAAATGCACACAAAAGAGAGCAAGTACTTTCACGGTGTGCTCTCACTGCTTCATCAGGCTGTTCTAAACTAATGAAATTGAATTTCTTGATGTTAAGGTGAACAAAACTGATTTGACTAGCCTAGTAACTAGTATTTATGGGAAACCCACAAGAAAGAATAATCTGCTCCATAGAGAAAGCATACATCCTAGGCATGTTACCCGAAATGTTGTTAAGGGGCAGGTGTACAGGGTCATCAGACTCCATAATAATGATGAACAGCTTGCCGAGGCCCTGGAGACCTTGAAAATGGATTTTCTAGATAGAGGCCACAAGGAAAAGGATTAGCTTGATTGACCAGCTATTCCAGTCTTGGCTTGAGAGTGAACGGCTTCCAATTTGGATATATAACTGCATCTCTCACAAGTCTGAGTGTTGGGAGGTGATAGCAGAGGGTTGTCTGTATACATGAATTGGATGGGAGATAGGAAATTCACCCCGGGGATCTATTCTGTGGCTGTGCTTGACAGGGGCACAGGAAAATAATTTTCTTGGGGGGCAAAAGCCAGGGTACCGTTTGGCTAGGCTTATATAGGACCTAGGGCCACTAGCCTAGTACCTACCTATGAACCTATGAGGCAGTTGATACACTGCCTCAGAATGCCCAAGTTCACCAGGTTAATAGGAGAAAACACAGGGAACTGACCTTCAGACATGCCAGGAGGGATGGTTATTATTACTAAGTACTGGAGCTGTTTTCTTATATATTCCTTTTACAGGAAAAATATCACTCAAGGTGCCTGAGTCTGTACAGAGCACTGCCAAACACTTGAGGGGAAACTAATGCGTAGACCCTTAAAATTTAAGGATGAAGTATTTAGGCAGATATTCTGAAGTTAGAAAGAAATCAAACAGTACTTACTAAAAAATAAAGAAGCAGCTTTTCAACAATGATGAAAAGAGGGGAGTCGCATGAATGGCTACTGCCTGGCTATTACTAATGCTGATCTCAGCACAGCTTCACTCTGTTGGGATACAATTCTTCTTTGCTTCTTCTTCTCACCAGAATCAAAATGTTAGCACCTCAGTCCCAAGAAGTGAAGCAGGCCACGGCCTGTTTGGTGATCCACAGTCTTGTCCCAGATGATGCAAGGGTCTGCAGGCTTATAGCCTTTTTCTGGTAGTTGCCTGAAGTAACTAGACCAATCAGATACATTAAGCACAGACACTCACTCTCCAACCAGAAAGAGTCAGGAATCAATGCACTCTGCTTCTACTCTCACCAAGATCAGAATATAAGCACAGATTCCAAGCTGTCACCTATGAAGCAGTTATTAAGCTTTCTGGTGATTAGTAGTCTCCAGGAAATAATGTAACTGCACTCTTTCTCTCACCAGAAGAAAACAGAAGCACTAATCCCAAGATGACTACTGAGAGGCAGAATGTTGGCTCTCCAATAACTGGTGGTCTTGCAATAGATGCTTAAAGGTAAGATGAAAAAATGGTTTATTCTAAACACCTCAGTGTGCATTAGAGGAAGTATATGTGAAAGTAGGTAACTTAAGTTTTACCTGTCTAAAAAGTTATGTTTTAGTGGAAAGTCACTATTTTTAAACAGCAATATAGATTGAAAGGGGGTGGTCACTTTTGTATTCTGGTACTATGGAATACAGTAGTATTGGCCAGTAAATTTAAATAGTTGAAGGGGAGTGATTTCACCAAATGATAATTTTGTGCTTACTCGCACCAGCCAGTAAAAGCAGAGAGGAAATGAGATATATGGTCAAAGTAACAAAGGGGCAGGCAACTAGAAAGGCAGTGGTGTTTAAGAACACAACAGTAAACAGGTGGCAGGGTGGGAACAATTTCTGTCTGACTCACAAGGGAAAGAGCTGTGGTCTATTTTCAAGTTTTAATATGCAGTTAAAAGCAGAATAGAAGTAAAACACAGTGCAAAGAAAAATCACAGTGTACAAAACAGAAAAAGGCAATAAAGTAATACAAAATACAACAAATAAAAAGCAAACTAACCTTTCCCTCACAGCAAACTGTAGCATAGTCTGGGTGAGCCTTTCCAGTAAAGCTTTGAAATGTTTTATTTTACCCCTTAAATAGAAGGTTTAGTTCCTAGCTCCACCCCCGCAGTTTACAGATGATTAACCTTAATTGAACTGTTCTAACTTAAGTGACTCTGAGTCACAAGAGACAGAGCTGTGGTCTCTTTTCAAATTTTAATATTTTTCTTTCGGCTTTTCCCGGTTAGGGGTTGCCATAGCGGTTTACCTGTCCTCTCTTAGGTTCATAGGTAGGTACTAGGCAATCTGCCCGTGGGCATTCATAAGCCTAGCCGGAGTGTGTCAGCTTTCGCTGCCCCATTGATTAATTAACTGATCCTCTGTCAAGCAGAGCCAATGAAGTGATCCCAGGGGTGTATTTTCTGTTACCCATCCACTCCTCAAGGTTTCTCTTGAAGAGTGTTAGTGAGGGGCTTTGCCTGATGTAATTTAGAATTTTGTTCCAAAGCATGGGGAGTCTCTGTGACAGGAATATATCCCTCCAGCATGTTCTATTTATTGTTGTGGCGAGGTTTAGCTCACTAGAGCGTGTGGCTCGCAGTGACTTGGATTTCTTTAGGTGGAGCATGTCCATCAATTCTGAGTTGAACATGGCTTTGAAAGTCAGGCAGAGATCATCTCTGATTAAGCGTTTTGCCACTGAGTACAGCCGGAGTTTTTTCAGTTGGGCTTCATAGGACATATGTTTGGGACCAGTAATCCTCTTGGTGAGGTACTTTTGTGGTTTTTCCAGCTGTTGGTAGTGTCTTGTGAGGTACATCCAAAATGGGGCATTGTACTCTATATGATGGGTCTAATGAGTGACGAGTAGAGGGGCACTATAACCTCTTTATTTCTAGATGCAAACCCTTTAGTAATTAGATGGGCCACATAGAAGTATTTCCTAACTACTTTGGCAATATGATTGTCAAAGGAGAGATTACTATCTACCTGGGTCCCCAGATCTCTTATTACCACTTCTGTATTAAGGGGGCTGCCACCTATGTGGTAATTTGTGGGTGTTTTGTTTTTCTCAAACGGGATGACTATGCATTTTTTGGCATTTAGCTTGAGGCCATGACTTTGACACCAGGTGTCCATCTCAGTAAGGCCCTTTTGGAGGATGTTTGTGTCAGCCGGAGAGTCACTTATGGCTCCCAGTTTGCAGTCATCGGTAAACTTGGTTAGCCATAATCCTCCTGTGTTTGCCTGTACTTCTGAGAAGTATATGCCGAACAGTAGGGGTCCCAGGACCGAGCCTTGCAGGACACCACTTGTGACTGGTTTCGAGTCGGACCTGGAGCCTGCTATTCTTACCATGTGATTTCTGTCTGTAAGCCAGTTGGCAACCCATCTAATGACGTAGGGGTTTATGTTCAGGCTGGTGAGTTTTTCTGTAATACCCGAGTGGGTAATGGTGTCGAAAGCCTTGGCGAGGTCAAGGTAGGCTGTGTGAACCACCTTTCCCTCGTCTATGGCCTTGTTGACTCTCTCGAAGAAGTCAACCAGGTTTAGTAGGCATGATCTGCCCTTAACAAAGCCGAACTGTGTTGGGTCAAGTGTTTGGAGGTTCTCAATGTCTTTGTTAATGAGTTCCATGATGATGCACTCCATAGCCTTGCAGACCAGGCTAGACAGGCTTATGGGGTGATAGTTACCAGGGTCAGTTATGGCTCCTCCTTTGTGGAGAGGAATAACCATTGCTGTGCGCCATTCTATGGGTATGTAGCCTGTGGAGAGGCTGAGGTTGAACAGCGTGTTTAGGTGGGGGGTTAGTTCGTTCTGTAGTTCGTGCAAGACATAGCCTGGGGCACCATCTGGTCTCATTGACGCAGTGTTTTTGGCTTTTGAAAGGGCTGTTTTCACATGTGCATCTGTGATTTTTGGGACACTACACTTTTCTGGTATTGTTGTGGGCCCTTTTGGAGGTGATAGGGGGGGTGAAGTTTGCACCGGATCTGTCTGCCAGGATGTTGGCAATATCAGTAGGTTTAGTATATTTTGTGCTATTTCTCAATAGTTCAGTGCATATCTGCGAGTTGCCACTTAGATTCTTAACATAGCTAAAGAAGGCTTTGTGGTTATCTTTTGAATCCTTTGCTATTTTTTTTCGAAGTTAGCCTTGGGTGATTTCATGAGGGACCTCGATTTCTTACTGATACTGATCAGGGACGTCTTTCCTTCTTGGGATTTGCTTTTTTTCTGAACTAGTTTCCTCCTTCTATTGTATAGCCTGTTTATTGCAGGAGTCCACCAAACTGGTTTCCTTCTCTTAGAGGAGTGAGTCTTGGTTTTGCTAGGGATGGCACGATCCATGCATCCTTGTAGGTGTTCATAGAGTGCATTTGTAAAGGTTTCGGCATCTTGGGCAGCGTTATCCTTTAGCGTGGGGGCTGTGAAACTTACCACCTCTGGCTTAAGTAAGGTGAAGTTTGCTTTAGAAAAGTTTTTTACTGTGGTGTCCTTAGTTAGGGGTGGTGGTGTGTGGACATCTAGAGTGATTAGTTTATGGTCTGATCTAACCAGTGACGGGTTGACCTCCGGTGTGAAACACCTATCGTCCATATTGGTGATGACCAGGTCCAATATGTTTTCACCTCTGGTAGAGGAGTTTACCAGCTGATCCAGGGCATTTGAGCTGATGAATTCCAGGAAGCGCTGGGCCTGGGAATTTGTACTCGAGTAGTTTTCCCAGTGAATGGTAGGGTAATTGAAATCGCCTAATATCAGGGTGTTTGGTAGGACCTTCATGTTCTCCAGTGTCTCCAGAAAGGTGGAGTGGTGGTCATGGAGGGTGATTTGTAGCAGGCCACAATTTGCATTGCAGATTTGCCCGATGTTAGTTGCACATGGATGATCTCAGAGGTATTATGCTGCGCCACTAACCTGGAGGTGTAGGTATCCTTGATGAATATGGATACATCCTCTCCTTTGGTGTTTCGGTACGTGTTCTGTGGCTGAAACCTGTTGTATGAGTTGTAGCGTAGTAGTGCTGGGGTGCTCTCTGGAGCCTTGAACCAAGTTTCAGTTACTGCACAGATGTCAGCGTTCTCCATAATGAGGAGTGCTTCGAGCATGTGCATTTTGAGATTTAAACTCCTGGCGTTGAGTAGCATAACCCTCAGTTTTTGTTGTTAATTTGCTGTTTACGGAGGTGGGTTTGACTTTTGAGCCTTGCCTAAAAAAGGCACTATAGGGGCAGCAAGAGCCTTGGCCAGCATTCGAAAGCCTAGGGGTGAGAGGCGCAAGCCATCTCTTGTGAAGCAACGCAGCTTTTCGAGCATGTCGTCCCAGGCTGACAGACACTGGATCCCCTTTGAATGACACCAGAAGCTTAGCCAATTGTTGAAATTGATAATTTTTTCTTTATACTGAGGTATCATTCTTGTTGAGGGCAGGATGCTACTCAGGATTAGGGTCATACCAGCCTGGGGTACATGATCAGAGAGCTCTTCCATGTCTCTTTTCATGTAGTCCAGGGAGGTACGTCTCAGGTCATTCACACCAACATGAACAATGACAGAGTCATATTTGTACTTGTTCTGGAGTGACCTGAGTGCTTGTGTTATGTGGCAGATTCTGGCTCCCGACAGGCAGCTAACAGTAACCTTCTGCTTGTCCAGCCTAGTGAGTGGGACGTCAGTGTGCCTGACAATAGAGTCACCTATTACTAGTGTGTTAGGTATGTTATTTCGCCTTAAGGGCTGTGATTTTGCAGCACACTGATTTTGTGTTTTATGTTTTGTCTGGTTTGTGACAGGAAGTGCAGGTTGTTTGGGTCTCTGCTTTGGAGGTCTCTGATGCTTTTGCAGGTTTTTATTTAGAGCCTCCGAGTATGATTTTGTGTATCTATGAGTATTTTTTGCCAGTGCTGTTTTAGTAGGTCTGTGTGCGGCTGGAGTTGTGGTGCAAGTGTTAACCTTCTCCTCTTGACTGTCTGTTCCAGTCTTAGGTGGAGACAGCTTAGCTTCCAGTTTGGCTGTATAATTGCATCTCTCGCATATGTTAGTGTTTTGTGGTAGGAGGAGAGGGTTGTCTGTGTACATGAGGCAGTTGTAACATTGCCTCAGGATACCCAGATTCACCAGCTGGATTGGAGAGTATACCTGAAGTTGCCCTTTGGTCATGCATGAATAGTAGGGTGAGCTGCTTAGTCACTTGGTTGATGAGGGGTGAATAAAGAGCCTTGCCCTGCTGGGCAATCAGTGTCAGGGTATATTAGTGCTTTCTATTAGGTCTGAGGAAGTGCTGGGCTGTAAGATGCTTTTTGAGTGCTTAGGTTGAGAGTTAGACTGAAGAGGAGACTTAGTGGAGCCAGGAATAATTTAACCGTAGCTAACTGGCACTGCCTGGTGTGGAAAACCGTGCAAATGCAGTTTTTATAGTAGGGAAATGAAAGAGATAGAAATTAGCCCAAAATGGCCATTAAACTACTAACTTCTGGGCTGGAACCACTCCTCCAGGGACAGATAGGTGCTCAAAGCTCCCCTCTCTCACAGGTGAACAGAGAAACTTCCTTCTATCCAAGTAAGGTATGGGCAACTCAGAAGCTAGTATCACAGCCCTGAATTTAGCACTAGCCTGAAAACTGGACTATACTAGCTTAGAAAGGTGGGAAACAAAGAATTTTTCTTTGTTTTTTTTTTTTTTTTTTTTTTGTTTGTTTTTTTGAAAAGATAAGGCAAAAACAGTAAAAACAAATGCACTTAAAACAACTTTAAATGACTACAAAGGATCAGAAAAGGCTATCGCACTTTACTGTGTAGCCTACAAAAGTTAAACAAATTATTTAAACAAAAAACAACTTGTTAAAAGTGCAGGCAGTCAAATAAGTACATTATGTGAAAAAACAAGCTTTTAAATCACAATAAACGCTGGAAAATCTGCATTTAGGTGGAAAACAGTTAAGTACAGCAAGAAAGTACAGAAAACTGATACTTAATCACTCCAAAGTCTCTCTCCTAAGCTAGAAGGCTTGTATCAGTCTAAGGCTTTCTAGTTCTACACAGTAGGTTAGTTACAGGAAAGATGGGAAACAAGCGCAGATGTGGTCTTTTAAACCAGAAAGTTGAAAGAGATGGGCAAACTGTCCAAATGGTCAATAAACTACAATTTCTGGGCCAAGAACCTCTCCTCTCGTGGTAGACAGGCTACCTAGTGCTTACCACTCCCAGTGATAAGCTAGAAGGCTTCCCTCCAACACAGAAAGGCTTGGGGTCTCAGAAGCTTACAAAGAGTCCTGGAATACAGAAAATCTGTACCTGGACTAGACTAGTTACAGAAAAGGTGGGGAACAAGTACAAACATAGTCTTTTAAGCCAGCAAGTTGAAAGAGATGGAAAACTGCCCAAACGGCCAAATAAACTACAATTTCTGGGCCAAAACTCACTCTTCCTGTGGAGGATAGGCTACCTAGTACCTACCACTCCCACTGATAAGCTAGAAGGCTTTCCTCCAACACAGATTGGCAGTGGAGTTTTTACGGTGTTGAGTTGCCAGCCCGGCGCCCAACCTTCCACAGAAGGCACACATATGCACACACTCATGCCTAGGGCCAGTTTAGAGTGTCTAATCCACCTATAGCGTGTCTTTGGGATGTGGGAGGAAACCGGAGCACCCGGAGGAAACCCACGTTACCACAGGGAGGACATGCAGACTCCGCACAGACAGCACCCCAGCTGAGGATTGAACCGGAGAGCCTCTTGCTGTGAGGTGGCAACACTAACCGCTGCACCACTGCGGCTGCCCTCTTTTCAAGTTTTAATATGCAGTTAAAAGCAGAATACAAGTAAAACACAGTGTAAAGTATACAAAATGGAACAAATAAAAAGCAAACAAACCTTTCGCTCACAGCAAACTGTAGCAGAGTCTGGGTGAGCCTTTCAAGTGAACTGTGTATGTGTTTGTGTGTGTGTGTATTGGGGGGCTGCCATACCTCCAACCTCCCCTAGACTAATGAGTAAATCCTGCAACATTGGGT
The DNA here is from genome assembly GCF_019279795.1 of Protopterus annectens. Taxonomy (NCBI): domain Eukaryota; kingdom Metazoa; phylum Chordata; order Ceratodontiformes; family Protopteridae; genus Protopterus; species Protopterus annectens. The sequence continues at coordinate 562,178,605 of NC_056728.1, read as the reverse complement.
TAGGGATAGCAGTAGCCACCTGTGATATCTCTTTCAGGCCATGTCTTAATGGCACTTAAACACAGTATGGCTTGGGGGGGGGGGGGGGGGCAAGTCATTTGACACCAAAGATTTCTCTTTCGGATTATTCCTTAATGGCAGTTAAATACAATGTGGATCAGTGGGGATCACTAGCCATCCATGATAGCTATTAAATATAATACCGTAATGCCACTTAAACAATACTTGAGGGGGGAACACTAGACACCAGGTATACTCTATATAGTGTGCCCTAAAGAAACTAAAAAATTTCAAACCCTTAACCTTCCTAGCTCCTACAGATGATATTAGTCCTTTTCACCACCACTAGAAACTGGGGATATTGTGCCTTAAAGTTATCTATAAAAACAGAGAAAGAAAAACTATGTGGATTGGGGAGAAACACTAGGCACAAGATATACTCTGCATATTGTGCCTTACTGGCAGTAAAACATAACATGGTTTGGTAGTTGAGGACACTAAACACCAGGGATTTCTCCCTCAGGTCATGCTTTAATGGTACTTAAACACAATGTGGGTTGGGGACACTAGCCACCAGGGATAAATCTTTAATACCATGCCTTCATGGCACTTAAAACAAGATGATGGTTGGGAGAACAATAGTCACGAGGGATATCTGTTTCAGATCATGCCATACCAGTACTTAAACATAACATGGGTTTAGGAAAACACTAAACACCAGGGATATCTGTTTTAGAGCTTGCCTTAATTATTGGTACTTAAACACAACATGTGTCAAGAGGAACACTTGCCACCAGAATACATTTCTAATATTGTGCCTTAATGGCACTTGTTGGGAGGACCATTCTAAAGGCACTAAAAAAAAATTCAAATGCTGTTCTCTTCCATCTTACAGAGAAGATGTTAGTCCTGTGTGCCCCATGTAGACACTAGAGATAATTGTGCCTTAAAGGCAACTATAAAAAGAAAGAAAAACAATATCTGTCAGGAGGAAACATTAGATACCAGCTATACTCTGCATATTGTACTTGAAAAGCACTTAGAAAAAAAAATAAAGATGACACGGGTCAGTGGTGGGGAAAAATAGATGTCAGGGATACAGTAAATTGTGTCCCTTAAAAGCATTAAAATAGACTCAAACCCTGCACCTTCCTACTTTGTACAGAGGATGTTAGTCCTGTGCAGCACCACTTCTTCTTCTTCTTTCGACTTTTCCCGGTTAGGGGTCGCCACAGTGGATCACCTTATCCGCTCATGATTGGCAGTGGAGTTTTACAGTGTCGAGTTGCCAGACCAGTGCCCAACCTTCCACAGAAGGCACACACACCTAGGGCCAGTTTAGTGTGTCCAGTCCACCTACAGCATGTCTTTGGGATGTGGGAGGAAACTGGAGCACCCAGAGGAAACCCACGCGACCACAGGGAGAACATGCAGACTACGCACATAAGGCACCCCAGCCGATTATCGAACCGAAGAACCTCTTGCTGTGAGGCGGCAACGCTAACCGCTGCACCACCACGGCCACCCCTGTGCACCACCACAAAACATCAGAAATAATATTCAATAAAAAATAAATAAAATGGAAAGGAGGGGAGGCTTCAAACCATGCCCCCTTGTCATAGGATACAGCAGTACTAATCCACTGACCAACAGCTTAGTGTAGCACAGGATTTGTTTACAATATAATGAGGATATCCAACATTACTGAAGGAATGCAACAGTTTGTGAGTTATGAGGGAGAGGGACAGGATATCTAAGCATACATCTCAACCTCGTAGTGCAAGAAATCTGGAAAAAAATAATTGATGCTAAAATTTAGACATTCTGCAAAAATCTTGACAGTTGAGAGATACAGCTACTGTATGAGGCACAACAGCAGGAGTGTTCTGTAAAATCACTGACAGTTGAGAAAATGGGGGGTCTGCTCATGTTGGGGAGAGGGTTAGGGTGAAATCGGGAGGAGCACGATAGGCAACACCAGGGAGAATCTTTGAAGTGTGACCGTGAGTCACTTATAACGTTTATAGAACAATAAGTTTAACATCATGTTCCAGTCTTTGCACAGTAGGAAGTATGAATCTGTAATGCTGGCATTATTGACTGATTGGAATCATCTATGGTTTTCAAGGGAGAAAAACCATGAAAGGACACATCAGGGATGTTCTGACAACTTGGGGACAAGCATGTGGTATGTAATGTGTGCGTGTGTTTGTGGAAGGGGAGAGAGAGAGACAAAGATTGGGGAGTGGCTTTGCCAACAAGATGCATGGACCACCAGTGTTAACTACTGCAGGAAAGGGCAGATCTACACTTGTGGTGGTTAACAGAGATTCAGGGACTTGCAGATTAGCTAATAATGAAGTCTTATTTCATTGGGGCTGATATGCTTCGGAACTGGAAAATACCACATCACTGAATCAGGCTATGACCACAGCCATTACTGCATGTGGTGAGTTCTTTCTGAATCCTTGGGATAGTGGGTAGAGATGCTTGCAAGGTGCTTTCTTATGAAAGCATTATATAGGAGCCCTTCTTACAAGGAAACAAAATGTTCTACTAGTTACTGTTTGGGGAGGCTTCAAAATTATGTGGACATGAGGAGAGTGGCCAGGATGCTGACAGACTATAGCAGCACAGTTTTCTTGCTCTGCTACTTTATTTCTGACAGGAAATTTGATTTTTATAATATCCTAAACCAATTTTTGAACAAGATCAGTTACACTGTAATACATAGAAGGATATTATCTAAAAAAAATTCTAAATATTTCATTTTTTTCTTGTCAAATTATTCATTTGAAAGGTCTTTAACAGTAGTTGAGAAAAGTCATTCAAAGACAATCTCTCAGGACTTGCCATTAAAGAAAGAACTCCAATATTTTCTTTCTGACATACTACAACTTTCTTTAAAAATGGACAGAATGGATAAAAAACGTGATAACTTTAAAGAAAAATGTACCAGACAGATGGAACAGATACACAAGATTTTAAATCAAAAGAAAACTCTGATATCTGGACTGGAAGATGCCTTTAATGACATAGAAGTCAGAGTATCCAAAAATCAAAACAAAATTGAATTTCTACTCTGGCAAAATACCTTATTGCTAAACAAAACTGATGACTTGGAGGACAGATATTTTTGGACTGCCTGAAAAAGTAGAAGGAGAGAATATTATTAGCTTTCTTACTGCCTGGCTTCCTAAGACTCTGAATTAATCTGAAGCTATGTCATATGGTATAGATAGAACACACAGGTCTCTAGTTTCTATTTCATCAAAAATAGCTCTTCACCGAGATCAGTTATTGTTATCTCAAGACAAGGAGCTAATATTTAAAACAGCCTGGTCCAAATCTCTTATTAAACTAGGTGACAAACTGTTAAGATTTGATAATGACTATTCCAATGCTGTGATGACCAAAAGGAAACGTTTTTTGCCTCTTATAAAAGAACTTAAGAAACGACAGTTTTAGGTGCATTTGTTCTTTTCTGCCAAGCTCAAAATATTCCTTCCGGATTAAATTAGACAGTTTGAAGACTTAGACTCTGCACTGTCATTCTTAAAAAAAAATAAGTAAACTGTAGACCAAACTGAAGATATGGACTTTAACAACCGTACTTTGAAGAGACAAGCAGAAATAAATACCTGGGAATCCAATGAGAATAAAAAGAAACTAAAGGATAAATGACTTTTAGCTTTAGTATAACATTGATGTTAGCTGTTTTAATAACAACATAATTTTTCCATGACAAAGTTTACCAATTCAGTTACTGGAGATATAGGTGAAAGGAAGGAAAAAAGAAGTTATGTACTCACCTTAACATTCCATCTGAGTAGTTGTACTTCACTTGTCTTCAAATTGTGGGAATACGGATCCGTATCAGATCCGAGCCGGCGAATATTACTAGCATCAGCTCTGAGCTCTGGACTCCTCCCCTTACCCATAATACACCTCCACTGCCTTCCATCTCCAGATCGAGTTTGCTGAAGTTATACTTAGAACCCGACCTGATAACATACTTGTGACCTATACTGCAGCCCGTAGGCTGAGCATGCACCAAGGTTCGGGGGAAGGAGGGAACGACGGTTGAAGACAAATGAAGTACAACTACTCAGATGGAACGTTATGGTGAGTACATAACTTCTTTATCTGAAGTAGTTTACTTCATTTGGTCTTCAACCTGTGGGACAGAGTCCCAAGCTACTAAACTCCTGGGAGGCTCTCATGGAAGGATATTCCAGAGCACAGCGGAGCCAAAGGCTGCTCTCCTTCTAGAAGTCAAATCCAATTCGTAATGAGAAATAAACGTATGAGATGAAGACCAAGTAGCTGCAGAGCAAATGTCATCCAAAGACACCTTAGACCAGAAAGCTGCAGACGTAGCCATGGACCTAGTGGAATAAACTTTAACCTGACCTGGAGGAAACATGCCTTTGTCCTTATAGACCTGCAGGATGCATGAAGAAATCCATCTAGCTGTAATGACCTTGGAAATAGGTTTGCCCAAAAAAGGTCTATAGAATGAAACAAACAATTGATCAGATTATGAAAATTGTTTGTCCTGTATAAATAAAATCATAACTGTCTATGAACATCCAACATGTGAAGCTTGTATTCCATATTGTATGTAAAATTGGGAAGAACACAGGCAAATGTATAGTCTGATTGATATTTTATTTTATTTATTTATTTAACATTTGTTAACCAGGAAAGTCTGACTTGGAACGAAGCCAATTTTCAGCGGAGGCCCGGGGAGAAAGGGTCTAGATGCATGTCTTTGTAACGTGGGAGGAAACCGGAGCACCCGGAGGAAACCCACACGAGCGCATGTATTTTCTGATTTTGATATCTGATTGGCAGATATTGACTGTTGACGCCACCTTAGGAAGAAAAGATGGGTTGGTTCGAAGGGAAACTCTATCTTTATGAAAAATCATGTACGAAAGTTTGATGGATAAGGCCTGTAATTCCGAAACCCTACTAGCAGAGGTAATAGCAACCAGAAAAGCTGTTTTCCACGATAGAAATTTTAGATCTGCAGTTGTGGCAGGCTTGAAAGGTGGGGCGACCAGAGCTTGGAGAACCATAGTAAGGTTCCACGGGGGGGGGGGGGGCAGGATCTTTGACCCGGGGGGGTGTAGCCAAAAAGTGCCTTCAATAAAGGCTTTACACAGTCTAGAAGATGCCAAGGATGCAGAATTCTGGCCCACATAAAAATGAGAAATGGCAGCCAACTGAACTTTGACAATAGAAGAACTAGCTCCATGCTGGAAAATATCAGCTAGGAAATCAAGAATAGCGGAAATAGGAGCCGTGAAAGGATCTAAACTCCTCCGAGAGGCCCAGAAAGAAAAACGTTTCCACTTGCTGAGATAAACCTTTCTGATTGAAGACTTATGAGCAGCTACCAAAATAGACTTAACTGAGGAGAAAAGTCCGGGAGTCTTAGCAATCACAGGAACTGGAGCAGCCAAGCCTCGTGCTTCAGGCTGTCCAGACTCAGATGAGGCACCCCTGATGGGTGTGAAATCAAATCCTGAATGGGATCTAGGATCCAAGGTAGAACCAGAAGGTGAGACCAAAGGAAGGGAAACCATATATGGCGTGGCCAGAATGGGGCAGTGAGGATCACCTTGCTCCCCAGTCCACAAGCTTTCTGCAGGAACCTCGGGATGAGAGGAACTGGTGGGTAAGCATACAGAAGACCGGGAGACCAAGCATCAACTAGAGCGTATCTGGGGGACTCCCCCGGCAGGGGGTTCAGAGCGAAAAACCTGCTGCACTTCACGTTGGAAGGAGATGCGAAGAGATCGCAGCTAGGTTGACTCCACTCGCTGAAGATCTGTTCCACTATTGACAGATTCAGAGACCACTCGTAAGGCATCAGAATGGTTCAACTTAGCCTGTCCGCTAGAATGTTGGACCGTCCCGGAATGTGCATTGTGATGAGAAATCGACCGGTGGAGATCGCCCATTCCCACACTCTCATGGCCTCGTGACAAAGGGGGTAAGATCTGGTCCCTCCCTGTTTGTTGATATACCAGACTACTGACATGTTGTCTGATTGAATGGCAATCATCCCCAGAGGAAGAAAGGCATGAAGGGCCTGCAACTCTAGAAGGACCTCCCTCATCTCTAGGACATTGATATGCAAGCTGGTCTCTATGGGGGACCACAGGCCTTGGAATGTCCTGCCTGAACAATGCCCCCCCCAACTGAGTTGGGAGGCATCTGTGGTTTGGGCCAGGGATGGAACAAAGGGTCGTTCCTCCAAAATGTCCGGAGAGCTCATCCACCATATGAGGGACGACCGACACACTTGACTTAGGTGGATAGGATAGGTTAGTGGTAATTCCAACAGGGACCACTGAACCGCTAGAGTCCACTGAAGAATCTGCATGTGTAGCTGAGCACACGGAAGAAGAGTTATGGTCGCCGCCATCGAGCCTAGGGCCCTCAACACTGATTCCGAAAAGAGTCGAGCCATCATAAGGGGCATTGGCAAAGGATGCCTTAAAGGGTTTGGTAAATTGGCACAACCTGAGCCAGGCGTTACGCCTCATGGACACGCCGGACCCTGCTGCCATAGCCGCTTCTTCCATAGCATGGGAGAGGTGTCATATGGATGTATTTGATACCGCTTTCAGAGTGGCCATTTTTGCGGAGAACGAAGCCTTGTCCTCCTGCAACATGGACTTGGGTGGAGATTCCTCCAGCTCCTTCACTAGGTCGCGTTGGAGTCTCATGACATGGACCAAGTAATTCAGTGCCCTGATCGAAAAGGTAGCTGAAGCATACACCCACTTCCCTAGGTGGTCCATCATCCGTGACTCTAGGTCAGGAGGGTGGACCGAGGAACTTACCTTAGATAGTTACCTCTTTATTGCTGCTGCTACGGGTCTATCACTTCGACGAAATGGCAGAAGGTCGAACACCATATGTTCGAACTTCTAACCTCGAAGTGCAAAACCGTTGAAAGCTTAGAACATGGATTTTTTTCCCAGGGAAAAAAAGTCGCTGTTCCAAGAAACACATGCACACAACACAAGCACACCAGAATACTATCTATCCACTTACCTTAACCCAAACCTTAACCCTAAGGTCCGTCACTATCGCGCACTCACCTGACCCGCGCCCTAACCCTAACTCACCTATCCCGCCCTAAGCCTAAAGTCTGTCACTATCACACACCCACCTCACCCGTGCCCTAACCCTAACTCACCTGTCCCACCCTAACCCTAACGTCAGTCACTTACGCACACCCACCTTACCCGCACCCTAACTCACCTAACCCATGTCCTAACCCTAACATCCGCACAATCGCACACTTACCTGAACCCGAGCTGTAACTTTCCACCACAGTGCTGAAAATCATTAAGCCACAGAAACGGCCACCAAATTCTTTCCCTGGGAAAGAATTTGGTGTTCCGCGGCTTCGCGATAATCACTTTTCGAACTTCACATTTCGAACATATGGTGTTCGAACTGCTGAAGTTTTGACGAAATGATAGGAACCATGGCGTCCACTGGGGAGCCCTTGTTCCAGGAAGGCCTGTCAGTGGGGGGACTTAACACCTTATCAGGACGCTTGGGGATTGGCACCACGGTATCTGTTTCCTTCCACACCCACGAGGTGATCAAATCCACTAAAGGATTCTCGGTTGAACACCCAGCAAGTAGACGGGCCCATGCAGAAAGCCTCGAGAAACACAGACTCATCAGAGGAGGGCTTGGGGGCAGACCAACCTCCCCGCTGGTGGTGGATCTACATGATGTTTCCAAGGGAGACATCATCGGGAGGTAATCTTGAGGAGCCCTCCTCATTATCTAAATCTGTGTCCTCGGTTAAGGACTCAGGGGAGTCCATGTGCCTCCCTTTGCACATATGCTTGCTAGGCACATCTCCAGTGGGGCTCTCAGGGAAGCACTTGCAAGCAATCTGTTCCTCTGGGGGAACCGTCTGGGGCTCTTTGGGCATGGACTGTCCCTCTGGTAAGACAAAGGGGACCATAGACAGAGCCCAGGGGGTCTGGGCAGAGTCCGAGGGGGCGGTCAGGGGTCGTGATGTGATGGAGAGGACCTTTTCTACCACATCGAAAGCCGAAGGAGAGCGGACCTCCTGGGAAGCTAATAAGGAGGCCGGTCTCCCCAGGTCCGATGCGAAAATCGGAGCCGGACCCGAAGTGGACGGAGCTCCGAGGTAGGGAACCTGGCCCAACAATGTTGGAGCCAATGGAAAAGGTTCCACTCCCTTGGGTCCAACACCCAGGCTTCGGCTCCGAGAGTGGTTCGGATCCGAACTGGTCGGATCCGAGATGCTCCAGGCAGCTGTCAGCGCTGAGGAAACAAGGACCGTCAGCACTGACCCCCTGACCAAAGCCAACCTCAGTTCCGAGAACTCCAAAGCCGAAGGTCGGATCGGGAAAGGAGAAATGGGTTGAAAAAAAGGAAGCGAGCTCCCCCCTCCAGAAGGAGGGGGGCTGGCAAGACCCCATCTGGATCTGTGTACAGATAAAGCGCCTCATCTTTTTATCCAGATCCATGTCCGATAAGGAGCTGGTCAACCATGACGAGGCCACGGACTCCGACCTGGCAGGTCTGGGAACAGAGGCCCATGAGACTGGACGTGCCTTCTCCGGCTCCGGGGAGAACCTCGGAGACTGAAGCAGAGGGGAGTCAGAGATCCATGCAGACTTGCTCGGGGAAGTAAGGTCCAGGGACCTCTTCCTCTTTTCCTTTGTCTTTGACTCTCTCTCCCGCTCTCTACCTCTCCACTGCTCCACTAACACAGGCTTAGATGCAGGAGTTTGAGTCCCAGCCTGAGAGGGAGGGGAGGCCAGAGAAAGAGAAGTGGAAGACGAGGAAGGAGGATCAGTAGCAGGCAGAAGATCTTTGAGGGCCAACTTGGCCTATCTGCCCTTTAACACTCGGGGATTGAACTATGCACAAATGGAGCAATCCACACTAAGGTGGGCCACACCTAAGCACAACACACACAGATTGTGGCCATCCGCTGGGGAGAGCTTATGGCCACACTCTGTGCAGCGCTTAAAGATAAGCTTTTCAGCCATTCTACAAGAAAAAGAAAGAAAGCTTAAGAAAAGGACAGGCAAAAAACTTTTTCTTTATTGTACAGACACACACAGGGGCACCACAGACAAACTACTCTAACTATCTAAACAAACCTACACTCGACGCCAAAGCGATGGGGGGGGGGTACCTACACTAACCTAAATCGGCTACAAAAAAAGGAATTTTTCAAACTTACAGTAAGAATTCACCCACTGCTAGCTGTAGCTCTGAAAACACGATGTATTACAAATCCTGGCAAACGAGATCTGGGGATGGAAGGCAATGGAGGTGTATTATGGGTAAGGGGAGGAGTCTGGAGCTCGGAGCTGATGCTATTAATATTTGCCGGCTCGGATCAGATACGGATCTGTATTCCCACAGGTTGAAGACCAAATGAAGTAAACTACTTCAGATCAAGGATTCACTTCTCTGTAAAGTAAATAAATATCACTTTTTATTTTCCTATTTGTATAGCTAAGCTAATATTCTATATTTTATTTTCATATTAAATATATGCCTTAGCTTAATAAGTAGTAATAAAATAACTCTTTAACTAATAATATTCTTTCTTTACATGTATATCTTGGTTTCCTTTCTTCATATATGTGCCACGTAAATCCTAAAGTGATAGCTAATGATAACATGACTTAATAGCAAGTTGCTGACAGTACATTAAATAAGTGTGTTCCGAATGGACTGAATGTTTATGGTGTTTTTAACTTTTAACTCTTAATTCATATGTCATGGTTGATTGGAATATGTGAGGTGTTATATGTATGAGATTTGGATCTGCTTTCTCTAAGATATTAGACAGTTATGCTGTTGATGATTGCTTCTTTAATATAGTGATAACATGGTGGGTGTATGCAGTGTGTATGAAGCTGTTTTCTTTTTTTCTATTTTTTCTTAATTTTTTTTCTTATATAGTCTTATCTGTGATGTTTGGTGCCAGTTTCTTCATTGAGGAGGGGTTAGGACAGGAGAAGTGCAGTAGTGAAGACAATATCTGTGTTTTAACACTGAGGTTTAACTTTGAAACCTGTCAGTTATTCTTTTGTTCTCCCCTCCCCTGCTAGGATAGATATACAAAAAATAAATAATAATGGGTATAGTTCCCCATACTAAAGGGGTGGCGTAAGCCACAAAACTATGGGCTAGGCTTGTAAATGCCCTCGGGCAGATAGCCTAGTATGAACTTATGAACCTATGAACCTTTAAAGAACAAGAGAGAGAGAGAAAGTGTAACAAATAGCTATAACAAAAAAAAAATTAAATGATAAGAAGTGTTACAGAACAGGTTCCTAAATAGCAGAGAGTAGGTTGGTTTTAACCACTTATACAACCTTCTTTCTCAGTGTAAAATAAATGAAAATTGCTTTCTGACAGTGGCATTTCCCTTCACATAGCAGGTTCTAATAGAATGTTTCTTTCCCACCCTTTTCTCTCAGGAACAATTTATACAGAGTTCTGTGTGTGTGTGCGTGTGCGTGTGTGTGTGTATAACAATTACTGGATAAAATGTTGTTTTATGCTTGATTTTAACACACACATTAAGTGCAAAATACTAAGAAGGTGTTAATTAACTTCACTCTGTTACATTTACCTCACATATTACTATTTTGACACTTCTAAAACTTGTATTTCTCTCTTTAAGTTTTATAATACACACACACACACACACATACACATAGCTATATATATATATATATATATATATATATATATATATATATAGTACCGTGGCACCATACACAATATAGAATTAATTTCTTCAGTTCAACTTTTATCCTAAGATATTATATTATTCAAATTACATTCTGTTCTATTAATTTAAAGAAGGGAGGATGAAAGTGACGGCTGGTGACTTCATATCAAAGAGGGCTGCAGGAGGCAGCTGAATGGTTGGGGCCAATGGGAAGGGGTGTGGCCAACTTGAAAGGGGCAGAGCTATGCTCAAAACCACAAAAACTGGGACATTAATTAAATACGCTGCCCTGGATGCCAAACCATCCTTATGAGAGTTCAAACAAGACAAAATGAAGTGGAGAAGACAAAAAAAAACATTTCAATGCATTGGCTACATGACAACTTACTTAATATCTAGATGGAAACAAAAAGTTGAGAGGCATGAAAAAATAAATTACTTTTTAAATACACTACTGGAATGCCAATCAAAATCAAGTATAAAAAAAACAAGCAGCACTCAACTCAAACCACTTCATGTACTGCAGTTCTAATTATAATTTATATTCAGCTTTATAAAAGTACCAAGTAACATGCTGAAAGTAGCAATCTCTATGATATCGATTACCCCCACTTGTAAAAATATTTCTTATCCAAAGACTTGCTGCCTGATAACTATCTACTTTTTTTCATAGGGAAAACATGATCAAAGTAAAAAATGAACAGCAAACAAGAAACAAGCTCAATATAAATTGCTTAAAGGATTACCACACAGGTTATGGACCACACATGATAGATTGGCATTCTGTTTAGTTTACGGGTAAAGCCTGCAAAGATGACTGCAAGTCTTCAACAAATGTAATGAGCTTCCGAAAATACTGTAATCCTGTCCTTTATTACAAATATTTTCATATGCATTTTCAGTACCTAAGGCTTATACGTTATATAGTTATGTAGATATTCTCTGCATGGCAACAACAAAAAGGCATTCAGTGTTGATAATTCTTTAATGGTATGCTTATTAAAGCTTACTTGCATCTTGGTGGGAGGGTGGCCTAATGGTTAAGGTGTTTGCCTTGCAAACACAAGGTGCAGGGTTTGAGTCTCACAAGGGATAATTGGCTAGGCTTAAAATGGCTAGCAAGGGCAGTTAGCTTAGTACTAACCTATGAACCTATGAACAATCTCAGACAAGATTACCTGATGGTCATTAAAACAGTACTACTTAAACACAGAGCAACAGGCACTTCAACAACATTCATTTTCTGAATAATAAGCATAAATCAACAGTATATAAATATGACAGAAAACCAGAATATTCTGCAAAATCAAGGAGAAATGCAAAGCCACTGTAGTACTTGTTTCTACCTTGGATGGGGAGATACTTTGTAAACTTACACTGCATAACTGCTCCTTGCCTTGCTTGGACGCATCCAGAGTCACTACATGGGGGAGTGGGGTACAACAAGTATGTCACAATTTGAAATGTCTTTGGCTGATGGTGGTGGCCCTGATATATTTGTCATACCTCTCAACCTCAGAGCAAGAAATCTGGAAAAAGCCATGAGTAGAAGTGGAAAAAAGGCCCAAAAATAGACAATTTTTGAATCTTGCTGTTATAAGCTTAGAAATATAATAGAATAGTAGGTCTTGCATTAGTATGAATTTTCTGAAGAGTATGAAATCTGAACCTCAAATGTCTGTCATTATTTTCTAACTTCATTCTTTAATGATTTGCCACTTATTTGCCAGAAAACCACAATTTTATGAAAAATGGACCAACAATGTGACAAAAATATAAAATAGCCACACAATACAGCTGGGAATATGTCAAAGAAAGGACACTTTTTAAATATTAGTACTGTTAAGCTGAGCAGCTGACAAAATAAGAGAATCTGCATACATTTCTGAAATAAAAGTAAGCTGTAACTGTGATCATTACAATTATGTATTAATTGTAAACCTTCCACGTTTCTTCCAAAATTGCCATTTTGCAGAGGGATTATTAGGGGGAGAGCAACATTTTGAGCCAAAATCGGGGACAGTTGAGAGCTTTAGATATACCTAGTTCTATAAAGTGATTTATTTGCACGTACCTCTCAACCTCTTAATGCAGGAAATCTGGAAATCTGGACAAAGGCAAATATATTGGGGAAACAAACAGTACTAACAATTCATCTTGTATAAACTTAGACAGTTGATAGAACAACAGGTCTTGCTTTAGCATGCATTTTTCTGAAGGGTATGAAGTCTGAAACTCAATGTCTGTCATTAAGTGACTTCATTCCTAAAGGATTTGCCAGGAAAAAAAAACATTTTATGAGGAACAAACCAAAAATAAGAAGCAACAATCTATTCATTCTATGAAAATCTGGACAGTTGAGAGGCATAGTTCAGCCAGGAGAATTGTGTGGCAGAAATCCTACACAACAGACTTAGCTCCGTAGGTATGGACAATAAGAAACCCCCTCAAAAAAACAACAAAGCTCTAAGAGAAGTGATTGCTTCAATCTGGCTTCATCACTTTCAGTAGCATTCAGACTCAGTCAGTGAAAATATTTAGTAACATAAAAAGTTTGTGTTTGTAGACAGTTGATTTAACTGGTTCCTAATCAAACACATCCAACCAAGAACTGGGAGCAGGAGCGGCCCTAGGTCAACTAGTGCCCTAGGCAAAAGGGCTCCACGGCGCCCCCTACCACACCATCTGGTGCCCCCATCCTGGTCTACCTACACCAAATAAGCGCCCCTGCTGTAGCGGCGCCCTAGGCGGCCACCTAGTTGGCCTATGCCTAAGGCCGGCTATGACTGGGAGGGGGCGTACCTGAGCTGATCAGATAATCAAACACCTTCCTGATTGTATTAAATTATATTTCTTGTATAATACAGTACAGTTATTAGAGGGCATTTTAAATTTATTGTTTTGAACATTTTTCAAGTAAACAATGAAACAAAATGCATGCACCCATAATGACAAAACTGCCCAATTCAGAACATTTCCATCATAAAAGACTACTCAAACTTCTGTAAGCCACCAGTATCAGTAAATATGCACAATCTCTGCAAAAGTAAAAGTCATCTAAATAATTCCACATTAAAGAGATCTATAACTAATGAAGAGGTTGCTGCTAGCAAACAACTTTTTATTTCATTGTTTCATCTACAAATAAAATGCCTATGTTACATTAAAAAACGATAAGCTAATAACATTGCAATAGAGAATGGATGGCAAACTGTTAACAGGTTCATAGTTTCTAGGTATCTCTGCCAACTAGGACATTCTCAGGACTGCAGCATCCACCCCCTTTAAAAGTACAGCACAGTACAGTATCAGCATTGCATCTAAATACTGTGGGAGTAGAATCCACAGCCTTCTGCATCGAAAGCAAGTATTCAACCTGCTATGCTATTAAAAGTGCAAGCAGACTCACCATAAGCAACATTAAACTTCTCTTCTCCTGATGCTGTCACCTCCTTGTAAAATCCACTCAACACTCAACTGTATCTCTCAACTTTGCAACACAAGAAATCTGGAAGAAGCCAAAATTTATTGGCTGTGGGGGGGGGGGGGGGGAGGTAAAAGCCCAAAAAACAGGGACACATTTTAAACATTTCTTGCATAATCTTGGAAAGTTGCTAGAATAAAATGTGTTACCACTATGCATTTCACCGCCAAGTGCACTACAGTCAGAGCAAAACTATGCCAAATCAGCTGTTTCTTGAGACAGGAAGACTGAAACTTAAATGGCTATCATTTAGTGATTTCAGTTCTCACCATAGCTCTCAACCGCTTAGCAGAAATAAACCTGGACAAAGCCAATAATGGGGAATACAGTCCCAAAAATAGGGACAAATTTCAAATGTTGATCTTATAAACTTAGAAATTTGCTAGAACAAAAGACTTTGTATTACCATGTATTTTCTGAAGAATACGAAGTCTGAAATTCAAATGCTTGTCATTTTGTAGTGAATTCAGTCCTTCACGTATTACAAAAATCCAGAAAACCACAGATTTTATGAGGAACAGAACATAACAAAAATATGAGGCAAAAATATGGACAGTTTTCCCAAGGGGTGAGTAGGGAATTCAGGCTCTTGCTACCTCCACCCAGGGTACAGAGGTTGAACCTGAGTAACTCTAGCCACCAGGTATATTTAACTGGGGCATTTTACACACATACACAGCGTGAAGTTTATATATTTCAAAGTATGATGTAATTAATACAGTGGAAATGTCATAGTAATTGGTCACTCCATTATTAGATTGTACTCTCCTGTGACAGGATAACAGTAGTTGTCCTTCCAATGGTAGGATTCATAACATTGTAAGGATTCTGAAATCTCTCAATCAGACAAATTCAATTATGACATGGATAAATCATTTTAGGCATTAATTTCAGAGGAATATGCAAAGAGTCATGGTAACTGTCATTATGCATGCGTCCAATGTAGGCAAGACTTTGTTCCTGAGTTGAATTCTACTGCTACCCAGAATGATACTGAAATGCAAACAAAAGATATTTGGCTTTAATAATTGACTAAATAGCTGATATTAATCTAGCAGGGTGTAGCATATGTCAGTCAAATAAAACTACACACTCAGTTTGATAAGCTGGGAATTCATGTGTCTCTTAAAAAGACTAATGGGTATGTTGCCAACCATATGTTATCCCTCAGTACAAATATAATTCTGGGATCACGTTATTAGTTATTTTAGACAGCACAGTTACTCTTTTACTGTTTTATATCTCATATTAAGTTCTAGTGACTACAATATCCTATTTATAGAAGAGACACGTTTTGAAAGATAATTGTATATGCAAGTCCTCACAAAGAAAGATTTTTTTAAATAGGTTTGTTTGTTCTTTGAAATATGTATCTCCCATAATATTCAAGCATGTACAGTCTTGTAGTCAAAACTGAGTTTAAATAGTTAACTGGTTAGTAACATTATCAATAATATATAATAGCATATTGGTAATATAGCATGATTGTGTTGTCTTTTATCTGTGTTGATCTCTTATTTTCTTAGAACTGAAAGAAATGCTTGGATTTATTATAATGCTATATAGGCTCTTATAAGTAGAATAGAACCAAATGACTACAAGATCTGTTATACTTTACAGTTTATAAGTTTTACAGATAGCAAATGAGTGTTTATAATCTGAATATTATTTATACACTAACTCTTTTTAATTTTGTTAAATAAGTTAGAACTTTTATATATCTTAACTTTAGAAGTAGTAGAGTGATGCTAGATACTTATTTGTGGGTAGGTGGTAGTGATTGAATAGGAGTGCTATTCAAACCAGGAGTTGTAAACTCCATGGAGGGGGGAGAACAGTGCATGTGTAGTAGTTTACAAATTAATTCATTTTTTTTTTGGTGTCTACTAATCTTGATGTAAAGTTTACATTTAACAATCTCAATTATCTTATCTATGTGTAAGCAGTTCACTAGATATAAAATAGTTTTTCAGTACCAAATTAACAAATCTGTGAGGCTATTATATTTAATACTTTTTTATTTTTTCCTATTTTCCTATTTCGGTAGTATGGCCAACTTGAAATGCATATCAATTAATGTCAGTGGATTAAATAATGGTTGTTAAGGGGGTAGTTTATACAATTTAAAAAAAAGTTTCATTCCCAAGTTATCTTTTTACAGGAAACAGATTTAATAAAAGAACATTTGGACACAGTTAATACTAAACACTATTCTGTGTTGACGAGCTCTGATTATAAACAAAAGAGAAGAAGGGTGGCTATTTTATAGAAAAATTATTTTCCTCTACTTAAAATCCTGAATAGTGATGAAAAAGGCATTTTTTGTTCAGTGACTTTAGAGATTCAAAGGAAACTATATACCTTTATTGATATCCATCTGAAACCTGGATTGGGAATAGAAACCGTTAAATAACAGTTGGGGGAAATAATATGAATATCAAAAGGAAGTATTATTTTTGCAGGTGACTTTAATTGTATTTTATCTGACAAGGATACCAACACTAGCTGTAAAAGGAAGAAACCCGCCTCAGTCAAGTCTTTGATGAAGTTCACTGACCTATATAATATGAGAGATATAAATGAGTTTTCAGTATCAGACTCACTTGTCTTTACACATTTCTCATGCAGGCATGCAGGAGAATCATGAATAGATACAGTATATATTTCAAACGAGTAGAACAGATAATATTAAAGTAGTCTGTTGCCCACTGTCAGATCATAATGCGATAACATTTGAAGTTATATTGAATTCTAGTAAGAACATCCTAATTAAAAGGATTCCTGTATAAATAACCAGTATGAAATACTTTAAAGAGTTCTTTAATAAAGAAATGCAAACTTTTATTGAAATTAATAATACAGGTAGCACCTCTGAGATTTTTGTGTGGGACTCTTTAAAAGAATTCCTTTTGGCAAAATTACAAGTTGGTATGCACAAAAAAAAGGAAAGAAACAATGGGTCAAAGAATTGATAGATTTACAGGAGAAAATCGATAAGTTAAAATTAGATAGTCAAAAAGGAAATAGATGAAATACATAGCTTAAACAGTAAATATTTAGTAATGTTACAACATAAAACTATGATATATAAATAAAATAATATAAATAATAATAATAATATAATTATAATATAATTAATAAATAATATAATATAAATATATATAAAAGGTTAAAATAACTAAGTATTCCATAAATCCTAAATCCATGCATAAACTGGCTACTAGAACAAAAATGATTGTTAAATCTAACCACATCAAAGAATTATACTCCTCTAGTAGGAAAAGGAGGCTATGAAATAGAAGATATTCTGCATGTTTTCAGGTTTCATTTTAATAAGATTAATGAACACAAACCAATAGTGGATACACAAGATATAATTAAAACTTTTATCAAAATATACTGAAAATAGACTGTCAGAAGAGCAAATATTGGGATTATTTTAGACTTGTTAATAATAACTCCCCAAGTGAAGATGATGAAAAACTAATACTTCAGTCTTCAAAACAAACTTATTCATCACTAAGATTGAGGATATTCTCTTGGTAGTTCTTATATAGAACCATTATCACACAACATAAAGTTGAATTAATGTTTAATAAAGACACAGGATGCTGGCGATGTAAACTAAATGTTATAGCTGTTATGATTGTATAAAACTTAAAACATATCAGTATAATATGAATCCACTATTACAGTCTGTCTTTAATGATAAATTTATGCTGACCAAATCTCTTATTGTATTTAATACACCTATTCCCCCTTGTATCATCATCTTTCGGCTCTTCCCATTAGGGGTCGCCACAGCGGATCATCTCTTTCCATCTATCCTCTGCATCTTGCTCTGTCACACCAACCGTCTGCATGTCCTCTCTCACCACGTCCATAAACCTTATCGTAGGCCTTCCTCTTTTCCTCTTACCTCGCAGCCATCCTTAGCATCTTTTTCCCAATATACCCATCATCCCTCCTCAGCACATGTCCAAACCAACGCAATCTCTTCTCTCTTGCTTTGTCTCCAAACTGTCCAACATGAGGTGACCCTCTAATATACTGATTCCTAATCTTATCCATCCTAGTCACACCGAGTGCAAATCTTACATCTTTAACTGTGCCACATCCAGCTCTGACTCCTGCCTTTTTGTCAATGCCACTGTCTCCAACCCATATAATATAGCTGGTCTCACTACTGTCTTGTAGACCTTCCCTTTCACTCTTACTGGAACCCGTCTGTCACAAATCACTCCTGACACTCTTCTCCACCCATTCCACCCTGCCTGTACTCTCTTCTTCACCTCTCTTCCACATTCTCCATTACTCTGAACTGTTGATCCCAAGTACTTAAACTCGTCCACCTTTACCAACTCTACTCCCTGCATCCTCACCATTCCTCTACCCTCCCTCTCATTTACACACATATATTCTGTCTTAGCCCTGCTGACCTTCAGTCCTCTGCTCTCTAGAGCATATCTCCACCTCTCCAGAGTCTCCTCAACCTGATTCCTACTCTTACTACAGATCACAATGTCATCTGCAAACATCATAGTCCACGGGGCCTCCTGTCTGATCTCATCTGTCAACCTGTCCATCACCACTGCAAATAAGAATGGACTCAGAGCTGATCCTTGATGTAAACCCACCTCCACCTTAAATGGATCTGTCACTCCCACTGCAGTCCTCACCACTGTCACACTACCCTCGTACATATCCTGTACCACTCTTACATACTTCTCTGCCACTCCCGACTTCCTCATACAATGCCACAACTCTTCTCTAGGCACCCTGTCATATGCTTTCTCCAAGTCTACAAAGACACAATGCAACTCCTTCTGACCTTCTCTGTATTTCTCCAATAACACTCTCAGAGCAAACATCGCATCAGTAGTGCTCTTTCCTGGCATGAAACCATACAGCTGATCACTAATCATCACCTCCCTTCTTAACCTAGCTTCTACTACTCTCTCCCATAACTTCAAGCTGTGACTGATCAATTTTATCCCTCTGTAGTTACTGCATCTCTGCACATCACCCTTATTCTTAAAGATAGGTACCAAAACACACTCCTCAGGCATCCTCTGACTTTCCAAAATTTCATTAAACAATCTAGTTAAAAATTCCACTGCCATTTCTCCTAAGCACCTCCATGCTTCCATTGGGGTGTCATCTGGGCCAACAGCCTTTCCATTCTTCATCCTCTTCATAGCTGTCCTTACTTCCTCCTTGCTAATCTGTTTCACTTCCTGATTCACTATCCCCACATCATCCAACCTTCTCTCTCTCTCATTCTCTTCATTCATCAGCCTCTCAAAATACTCTTTCCATCTACTCAACACACTCTCCTCTCTTGTGAGTACCTTTCCCACACTATCCTTTATCACCCTTACTTGCTGCACATCTTTCCCAGCTCTGTCCCTCTGTCTAGCCAATCGGTACAGGTCCTTTTCTCCCTCTTTAGTGTCCAATCTCTCATACAACTCTCCATATGCCTTATCCTTAGCTTTCGCCACCTCTCTCTTTGCCATGCGCCTCATCTCCTTATACTCATGTCTACTTTCTTCATCTCTTTGACAATCCCTCTTCTTCTTCGCCAGCCTCTTCCTCTGTATACCCTCCTGTACTTCATCATTCCACCACCAGGTTTCCTTGTCCTCCTTCCTCTGTCCAGATGTCACACCAAGCACCTTTCTAGCAGTCTCCCTTACTAGTTCTGCTGTAGTTACCCAGCTATTCGGTAACTCTCCACTGCCACCCAGTGCCTGTCTTAACTCTTCCCAAAACTCCACTTCACAATCACCCTTTTTTAACTTCCACCATTTAATCCTTGGCACTGCTTTCACACTTCTCCTCCTCCTCTTGATCACCAACGTCATCCTACAGACCACCATTCTATGCTGCTTAACTACACTTTCCCCTGCCACCACTTTACAGTCTCCAATCTCCTTCAGACTGGCCCTCCTACATAGGATATAATCCACCTGTGTGCATCTTCCTCCACTCTTGTACTTCACCCTATGCTCCTCCCTCTTCTTAAAATACGTATTCACCACAGCCATGTCCATCCTTTTCGCAAAATCCACAATCATCTGACCTTCTGCATTCCTCTCCTTAACACCATACCTACCCATCACTTCCTCATCCCCTCTGTTCACTTCACCAACATGCCCATTAAAGTCCGCTCCAATCACTAGTCTCTCACCCTTGGGTACACTCACCACAACTTCATCCAACTCACTCCAAAATTTCTCTTTCTCATCCATCGCACACCCAACTTGTGGAGCATATGCACTAACAACATTCATCATTACACCATCAATTTCGAGCTTCATAAACATCACTCTGTCAGACACTCTCTTCACGTCTAAAACATTCTTGGCATATTGTTCCTTTAGTATAACCCCTACCCCATTTCTCCTGCCATCCACACCATGATAGAACAATTTGAACCCGTTTCCTAAACACCTGGCCTTACTTCCCTTCCATCTGGTCTCTTGCATGCACAATATATCAACCTTCCTTCTCTCCATCATATCAGCTAGCTCTCTTCCTATACCAGTCATACTGCCAACATTCAAAGTTCCTACCCTCACTGCTACACTCCTAACCTTCCTCCTCTCTTCCTGCCTTCGGGCATGCCTTCGCCCTCCTCTTCTCCTTCGGCCAACAGTAGCCCAATTTCCGCCAGCACCCTGTTGGCTAACAGTACTGGTGGCGGTCGTTGTTAACCCGGGCCTCGACCGATCCGGTATGGAAATATGACATTTTCGCGCCAAATACCCTCTTTTATGGAATATCTCAAAATTAGCAATAAAGTCATCACTGGAAGAATCAGATGACTCCTACTATGAAGTAATCTGTACACTTGGCAACTGAAGTTTGTCATCTTAAACTTATCACAATCAAGGCAAGAACATCTAGAATAACCTCTTCATATAATATATGGTTGAAATTCAAAGAACTGCTAGATAAACAGGCTTTAATAATTAACTAACAACAACTCATCACATTTCTTTTTCTGTTTAAATAGCTTTGTTTTAAAGTAGATACTATTGTAAATAGTTATACTAGTTGTTTATTATTGTTCTTTTAGATATGTATATTTGTTTTATAATATTTCTATTATCATGTATTAATGTTTTATTAAAATGTTCAATAAAAGTACTTAAAAAAAAAGAATTATGTGGACACATGTACAACTAATGATGAAATTTAGGGAATGAAAGATTCATATTTTATATATATATATATATATATATATATAAAATGTAAAAAATATATATATATATATGTGTGTGTGTGTGTGTGTGTGTGTGTGTATATATATATTATATATATATATATATATATATATATAAAATGTAAATATATATATATATAAAATGTAAATATATATATATATATATATATATATATATATATATATATACATATATATATATATATATATATATATATAAAATGAGTTTTTTGCCGCTTTTATTGAAACAGTTTAGGCACTGGCAAATATACTTTTATGTAAAGGAAAACAAACCATATTAACATGTTCCCAGTTACAAACATTATGTATTATATATATTCTTTTATATAACTCTCATCACTCCAACATTATAATTAGTAGAAAGTAGTAGTTGCTACTAATTTTCTTGGGTTTGTAATGTGCAGTGTCCTTCTGGGAGTACAAATCCTGATCAGAGCTTGCTTTCTTCTAAAGCTAAATCTTCCCCATAGTGCACTATGATGGCACAGCTGTCGAGATTATAATGCCCATAGCTGGACAATCCATCTCAGCTCCATTCATTTAGAATGCCATAACAGAGAAGCAGTACTAATTCTGAGAGGCATCAGTACTAGTATCACTTATTGTTCTGCAGTGCCTCTTTTTCCTACAGTTGTATTACACATTATATGAAAAAAAGCATCCAGAAATATCAACTCATTGCTGAGAAAACAGACTTTTTTGGGAGATACTGCTTTTATGTGCTTCAGTTCATTCTCAAGTTACTCCTTCCATTTTCTCTCCCTCAGTATGTGTTTCATATTAAAAGATGGTTATGTGATAGTTCAGTAATATGCTTTTCTATGTATGATAAAGAGTATATGTCCAGGAAGTATAAAGATATGTGGCTGAAGATG
Source organism: Protopterus annectens (assembly GCF_019279795.1). Lineage (NCBI taxonomy): Eukaryota > Metazoa > Chordata > Ceratodontiformes > Protopteridae > Protopterus > Protopterus annectens. Next base: position 562,156,220 of record NC_056728.1, on the reverse strand, counting down.
ATAAAGTAATGGCATTGTAGTATTGAGAAAGACTATTAGATTATAAATTGGTGGCATTATGTGTTGAAATTAAGTGTAAATATGTCTGTTTGCATTTGTATTACCCTATCGTACGATTTAAATAGCGAACACTATTTCATCGTACCTAAAATATCTAAACCACAAAATATCGAGCATACAGAACAGCGAATTTTTTCCCAGGGAAAACATTTGCTGTTCCCGAAACACAAACACACCAACACAAGCACACCAAAATAAATAAACCACACACATACACTTAACAATACCATAATTCTAACCCTACACTATGACCTATCCACTCACCTTAACCCAACCCTAATCCTGAAGTCCCTAAATACCGCACACTCACCTTACCTACTCCCTAACCCTAAAGTCCCTAACTACCGCACACTCACCTTACCTGCTCCCTAATCCTAAAGTCCCTAACTGCCGCACACTCACCTTACCCGCCCCCTAACCCTAAAGTCCCTAACTATCGCACTCTCACCTTACCCCGATCCATTCCCACACTTACCTTAACCTGGTCCGTAACCTCTGTTCGCCTACTTACCTTATCCCGGTCTGTAACCTTCCCACCACAGTAGAGTAAATAGAGAAGCCATGGAACGGACAACAGAAATCTTACCCTAGGTAAAATTTCGAAGTTCCGTGGCTTTGCTGTTTTGAGTTTTCGACAAAAATGGGTCGATATTATAGCATTCGAAGTTTAAAAACTTCTATACTATAATATAGACCCGTCTGCTTATGGTGCAAATAGTATAAATATGTTGTTGTCTCACAGCAGTAAAGAAGAGGTTTTAGATAAAAAAACAAAAGGTGAGCATACTTCAGTCGTCTGAGGATAATCACTTCAGACATTGATGCTTGAATATAAGGATCATTACAGCAGGAGAGGCAGTCACTGTCATTCTCCTTAGTGCTGCCTGTTGGTTAAACCAACAAAATTGGAATGTGTGTAATCAGCATTAAACCAGTATACATGTGTGTTTGTCTATATTTATCTGTTTATGTTTGTTGTCCATACAAATAACTACTGGTTAAGGATTAGATATGTGCATTTATTCTCTCTCTCTCTTTTGTACTAAATAATATTGGAATGGGGGTTTACATTTAAATAATGTAAACTTCTAATCTAGTTTGCCCTTCATGTGTTTGTAACATTCTGGTTGGATCTGGGCCAACACCAAAATATTTTTCAAGTTTCTTCTCTTTTTATACCCAGGCATTCTGTTTGAAAACCTTTGTGATAAATGTGTGCCCCCACTGGAGAACATTAGCATTCAGTCATTCTGTTAAAAATCAATAATCATAATGAGTATCTTATCACAAGTGTACTCTGCATAATCTCCATTTTATTTGATAAGGAAGCTAGGTGTACAATAGAGGAAGGAGTAGTTCTTCTAGCACTTATCACCAGTTACTTTTTAATCCAGCTCATGACCATGGGAAAGTCAGAGCTCAGATTAACAGTCATTGAACACTAAACCTAGCCTTGATACTGCACTAGTATATCACATCTTACACACACACACACACACTCAAATATAGCACGCATGACAACTGTTAGTTTAAAGGATTGCCATTTCACTTGCATCATATCTTTAGGATGTGGGTGGAACCAGGTAAACCTAGCGAAAATCCAGTTAGACGCAGAGAGGTCATACAGACTACATGGTGAAGGCACCCCAGTCAAAACCCAAACTGGATAACTAAGTCCTATGAGGATACATTGCCATTTACTATGTCACTGTGCCATCCTGGCACCTTTTATCCTCTCTGTAATATTCAAAATCTACAAATTTTAATGAATATACAGCTGACAGATTTTTTACTAAAGTGTCAGAACTGGAATACCACTGAGCATTATTTCTTTCTGTAGGCTTAGGTGTGTTTCAGGACATAGTTACATTTTGTAGCTGCATAGTAATTTACAAACTGCATTACATTTGCTGTCCTGGCTTGGCTCATTTACTCAATTTTATAGATGTATGTAGGACAATAATGTGTTCTTCAGCAGCTGTGTTATCTTGAATTTTTCTTTTACTTCTATACACTGCAGTAAGAGAGTGTTTAGTATATTTACTGTGCCTATTAGTGAAGTCTGTACAACATTCATACCAAATTAGATATTTTCTTCTTTGTGAAAAGTTTACCTACTATCTCAAGCAACTGTTCAGTCAATTAAAGTGTACTTGATTCATTACAATAAAGTACTTTATAATATATGTAGCATACAGTTCATTGGTGGTGTTCCTATAACTTTTAAAATTTATGACATGCTTTGTGCTTAATTGCTAGCCATACAGTTACTGTGTATTTCATTTTATGCACTTCTCCTTTTTTGATTGTTGTGCCCATAGATCATGGTTCAAAAAGGGACATTTCAGTACAGGTTCATTAACCTACTCAGTAAAATGTGTTTTGCATTCAGAACTGAATTATGGTTATATGTTGATACACTAAAAATTACATTATACATGCATACAAATATCTTGGGCATGGGTAGCAATGTCCTTTTAGCTTGCCAGTATACCAAATCCGAACCGGCATTTCCCATAGGCAAGCTAGGTGATTTCTTAGGAAACCATGCCTGCCAGGGTGCACTTTCCCTATTTGCATATTTTTTTAGAGTAATGTTACTTTGCTCTAAAAAATAAATGAATAAATAAAGCACCACAAAAGTAAAAAGAAGATCTGCATACTGAACATCTGATGAAACATGGGGTGGTGCCACACTTGATTCCATTTAACTCATATTGAGTTGAAATGTCGTGAGGTGACAAGAGCTGAGACCTTGCAGCGTTCAAATGTGGGTGTGAAGGCCTGAATGATTTTTTTTTTTTATATTTGAGATAAAATCAGGAACATTCTGTAGATAGAGTTCAAGGAATGGTGTAATGAGTTTGCATTAACAACTTTAAAATAACTTTGGCAGTGATCAGCTAGATTCATTTTGCCAGTATTTCTGGCTTTACGTGGACCGATGAGATGAGATGAGAGGAGTGGGGTGGTGATGAGGTATGAGTTATTACTATTTTCACACTATTGCTGGCAGTGAACAACTAGATATTTTTGGCAGTAATTTTGGCTTTGTGGGTGTTATTTGTATGGACATTTTGAGGTGAGAGAAATGTTATGTTTTTTTTTCAGGGATGTTGGCAATCTGTCAGCTATACCGAGCAATATTTCTTTGCCATTGTGATTTATGTGGAGCAACTTGGATTTGGAACACTTTAATGTTTGATAACTTGTTTGTGTGGACTATGGAGGTGAAATAACAATTGCATAGCCATCACACGTCGTGGCTATAACTACTAAGTGGGGGTTGGGGTTGGCTGAATGAAATAACTGAACTTCTTGTCATTTGCCAAGTTTAAAACAGCCACTATCTAGCTTTACAGGACTAGTATGCATTTGTGAGAAGTAAGACGGACTATTTAACTGGATATCTATATGCAAGGACATATCCTTTAGTTTTGTACCAGTTTTCTTGTGAGGCATAATACCAGTGGCATTGCTGAAAACCAGATATCAAACATTCACAGATTTCTCCTTTTATGCATCATTGGTGACCCAATCATAGAACTGAGTCAGGTAGATTTGACTGTCAATATTTTAATTTTTTTTCACAAATTTTTCTCCATGCAGATGACTATTCTTATCCACTGAGTCTAACTACCCTTCATCGACTTCCTCAGACTTTCTCTGCATTAGGTTTGGGGCCAGTGGAGAGCTTGAGACCATGAAATTGTTTCTATTGCTGCTGTGAGGCCTTTCCTGTTATAATTCCTAACCCTGTGTATGCCCAGCAATGTTCAGAGGATGGACATATAATGGAGATCAGTGTGAACCACCCTCACATTTATAGGAGGCTGTTATTACCTGTCCTTGGCAGCATTTTGAATTTTTTTCATCAGTCCCCACCAGGGAAATTGAACTGCCTTAAGTGTCCCAGATGCACACCCCTCCCCTCCACCACCTAGAATAATAGGTGTGCAGATCCTTCTTTGCAAGTGCCTCAAATGCCTGAGATGCTAATCAAACCTAGGTCACCTGGGCTGTATTCAAGGCTTAATCCCTCTTTATGCTATGGTGCTGTCTGACTGTACTTTGCTAACTACCACTGGCCTGGGAATCAGTATTCAGGAACTGTATTAGTCTGCCATGCAAAATCAGCTGCATGATTTTCCTTTCAATACAAGCAAGACTAACAGGGTTATAATTACCTGTTTTTTCATGAATATAGGTTTGCATAAAGGAACCACCATCACCACCTTCTATTCCTTCAGTACAGCACTGGTTAATGAAGAGGGACATCAAAGTTCTGCCATTGGATTACCAGGCACCATTGATGATTCTTACAACATGTGAAGTTGTTTATCTACTTTTTACTGTGGATGAAAAGGGTCTTAGGACAAGTTCACTCACTTGTTAGATAAATAATGATAAGACTATTTCTAGAAAAAAAGGACTCTTGATTTCCTTCTGAACTTCATCTATAATCACACTTCTTTCTGTCCATTTAATTCCATCAAAACCTACTTTATGTTGCAGTGATGGCACTCTGCAGTGGTAGTTGCAAATTCATATGTGAAAAATCCGCTTGCTAACTGTAACTGATCTGCAGCATTTTCAGGCTTCCTTTTCTTCCAATAAAAGATTTGCTGATTCTTCCATATTTTGCAGTATTTCTGAAAACTCACAGCAAGAGGTTCTCCCGTTCGATTCTCGGCTGGGCTTGGGAGTGCCTTCTGTGTGGAGTCTGCATGTCCTCCCCGCGGTTGGGTAGTGTTTGAAAGACATGCGTGCGTAAATGGGCGTGCCTTCGTTGAAGGTTGGGTGTCGAGCTGGCACCTCAATGTTTCGTAAAAATCTACTGCCAGTCATTAGCGGACCGGAGTTCTGCTGTGGCAACCCCTTACCAGGAAAAGCCGAAAGACAAATAACAACAACATTTAATCCTTCCCTCATTCACCTCAGTCTTCTTTCTCTCTTGGGATACCTTGGCTGCAACATGAACTTTGTTGCCTTCTTTACATGTAGTAGCATGCTTTTTATCATCCTTCTGTAGGCTTTCCTCTTTTTACTGGTTGCCTGTCTCACACCCCCCCTCCTGTTCTCTCTCCAGCATTTGTGAGAAGATGGTGTTTCTGCATTGTTCTCCACTTCTGTTTCCACAAGTAAAATTTCTTGTAAAAGCTATCCATTTGTATAATAAATCCTACTAGCCTAGTGCCCCCCTTAATCCCCAACAACAGGTTTTGGAGTGGCATGAAACAGAGGTGGGAGCTTGAGGGCTGATGGTTCTATCAATTAGCTGAAATAGTTTAGCAGTGAGTCACAGTGATTGATGATCTTCTATGTCTTGGTTCAAAGCCCATTGCAGGTCATTTAATCTTTTATACTATACCAGGAGAGGTGTGAATCTGTGAGCAACTAGCTTTTCATAAAAAAGGAAAAAGAATTACTTTATTATAATTATTTCAGTTCTGATTAAGTACTTAACTCACATTTATAGTGACCTGTGTGGTGATACTATTTTGTACTTTTCTGCTCTTTTCCATTTGATTGCATTTTTGTTTATTCTGGAAATTTAACCTTATTGTTTAATTAGCAGTTCTGAGAAGATTGTGTTTCTGCATTATTCTGCACCTCTATTTCCACATTTTTATTTGTAAAAGCTATCCTTTTGTATTTTAAACCATGTTGGGCCATAGTCTTGTACTAATTTTTAGTTGTGACAGAACTGTGCACTACTACTACTGCCAGATTTGTGCCTTAGTCATTTATTATTGCATTTTTCTATAAACAGTGTTACAGGCAAATTTCTGCATGGTCTGATGCCTTAATTTGTAGCAGAAGTTCAACAGTGAGAGAACTGTCTCTGCTCCAGTTTGCAGTTTAGTACTTTTATATTCTGCTTATCATTTACCTGCTTGCTTTCTGTGTCTGCCTCATCCCCACTAACATTTTAAACCAAAGATCTGAAGTAGTTACTTCATTTGTTCTGCAACCTGTGGGTATCGGATCCGACCTCAGATCCAAGCCGGCAGCTTTACTAGCTAAAAGATCCGAGCTCCTAGCTCCTCCCCTTTACCCATAATCCCCTGCTACATGCTGCCTTTCCCCCGATCGAGTTTGCCGTGGCTGAAAGAAGCTACTTGTGAAGAGCTCCTTAGGTTTGGGTGAGATAATTTCTTGTCAAAAATTAGACTAAAAGCTTAATTTTTTGTTAGTGTGTGAGTGTTTAGTCCCCTTCGTCGAGTTATAGTCTTAGTTTTAAAATTTTTGTGGTAATTATTAGTTTGTAGTCATTGTGTTTGTCCCTCCCCTGTAGTGTCTGGGTGTGTTAATGTGATGGCTGAAGGACCCAAAGCCGTCTTTTCTAAGTGCACTGAGTGTGGCCATAAGCTTTCCATGGCTGATGATCACACTCAGTGCGTGTTGTGTCTGGGGGTGGCCCACCTGTCCACTAGCTGCCAAATATGTGCAGCATTTAATGCCCGGGCCATCAGGGATAGGAAGAACAAGTTGATCCTGGCGGGCTTGTTACCGCAGGACACTTCTTCTTCCTCTCCCTCTAAGGCACAGGCTGCTATTGCAGCACCTATACCTTTAGGTCCCCCCACTATACCTGGGACTCAACCTCCCTCTGCTGCGCAGTGTTCAGGGGACTCGTCTGCCTCTTCCAGGGAGAAGAGGTATAAAGACAAAGAGAGACACGAGTCATAAAAGGCGGGCTGAGACTCATCCCTCAGCCCCGCCATCTAAACTCTCTAGTCCTTCCACGAGGGCCTCTGGATCCTCTCCCTCTCAGCTGCGTTCGCCTTGTTTCTCGCCGGAGGAGGAGGAGGACCGGTCTCCCTATAGGTCATTGAGGTGGCCCTTCCGGCCCGCCTCGACGATGTCTTCTAGGTCTGCAAGAAGCCTGATCGACGCAGACATGGATTGAATGATGCGTCGATTTCTGCAGACCCAGATGCAAATGGGGGTGCTCCTGCCTCCCCCCCTCAGGGGGGAGTGCAGTCCCCCTTTTTGCTCTGATCACTCCTCCAACCCGTTTTCGGGTTTTGGAGTCATTGGATCTGGGCCCTTTCGGAGCCGGGGTTTTGTCGGCGCCGATAGCTCCGGTAGCTTCAACGCTGACTGTACCCTCGAGCATGTCAGATCCTAGCTCTCGGGGCTGAGAGCCAAGCGTCGGATCCGTAGGGGTTGATGTGTCTTCGGCTCCCTTCAGGTCGGAGCACCCTTCCCTCTCGGATCCGACCGCTTCGGCTCCGACACCGATCCCTGCTTTGGAGCCGAGGAGACTACTTTCAGAGCCTGGGGAAAGTGGCTCGCCTTCGGCTTTTGAGGTAGTGGAGAGGGTTCTGTCGAGGTCTTCCAGATCCCCGGTCCGGGCGTCGGATCCTCCCGCTCCCCCCTATGCATCTCGGTCTGTCCTCCATCGTCCGACCATTGAGACAGCCTGCTCAAGCCCTCCAGTTAGTTCCCTTAGAGGAACAGGACCCTGTAGGTGAGCCTTCCTCGGATAGTCCCACCGAGGAGGTTCCTCACAAACGGAAGTGTAAAAGGAGGCACCTGGACTCCCCCAAGTCCCTCACGACAGACACGGATTTGGATGAAGGGGAAGGTTCTCCAAGGTCACCCCCTGAGGATGTCTCCTTTGGAGATATCATGGAAATGTTGCAGATTAGAGGGGGGTGGTCTACCCAAAAACCTTCCTCGAGCGAGTCCGTGTTTCTGGAGGCGTTTGAGGCAGGCCCATCTACCTCTTGGGTGTCCCCCTGGTAGACTTAATTACTACCAGGGCGTGGAAGGAGCCCGACACCGTGGAGCCAAACCCAAGACGGCCAGACAAAATTCTTAGCCCTCCCTTGGATAGGCAGGCCTGGTCTAAGGGTTCACCTGTGGATGTCATGTTGGTGGCGACTCCCACGAAGAAGGAACTGGCGCAGGAGAGTTCCTCGGTCCACCCTCCGGATAAGGAATCTCGGGCGTTGGACTGCATTGGGAAGCGGATGTTTGCTTCAGCTACCTTCTCGGTAAGGGCGCTGAACTACATGGCACATATTATCAGGCTACAGTGAGACTTAATAAAGGAATATGCTGCAGCTCCCCTGGAGTCCATGACGGTCGAGGACAAGAAGATCTTCTCGACTCGTATGGCCACTCTGAAGTCTATCTTGAACACGGCGATGCAGCTACTCTCCCATGCTACGGAGGGAGCTGCTAGAGCTATCGGAGCCGGGGTCGTCTTGCGGCGTTACGCCTGGCTTCGCCTTTGCGATTTCGTGGAACCCTTTAAGGTGTCCTTTGCGTATGCGCCCTTTGATGGTTCTTCGCTCTTTGGCAAGACCGTACGCGAGACGCTGGTTCAAAGCGAGAAGGACGGGAAGACGCTGTCTGCCATCGGAGTCCGCTTCTCTAATCCCCAATGATCCTTTTCGAGGAATCAGAGGGGACAAAAGAAGCAGTCCTGTCCAGCTTCGGACCCCTCGTCCTTCAGAGGCAGAGGAGGACAAGGTGGACGCTAGCCCAGAGGCAGAGGGGGCCACGTAATTTTGGGTCTAGAGAACCGTTCTCGGATAGACCCACGCAACAGCCCTGAGGGCTTACCCGACTGTCCCTCTCTGGAGGCAGTCGGTGGGCATTTGTCGGAGCACCTACTAAATTGGGAATCCATCACGACGGATCGATGGGTGCTCTGAATCATATCCAGAGGTTATTCCATCCCCTTCCTAAATCTTCCCCCTCCCATGAAGCACCTCCCCGATGTCCCACCCGATCAAAGGGAGGTGGCAGCTTCAGAAATTTTGAAGCTACTAGAAAAAAGGGCCATCCAGCACGTCCACCCAGACCGGTTCAGATTGGGCTATTACTCCAGGTTCTTTTTGGTGCCAAAAAAGACAGGGGACTTGAGGCCGATTCTAGATCTCTCTTCCCTGAACCTGTGCATTCCCAAAGAGAAATTCCGGATGGTCACTCGTCAATCAGTTCTCCCCCTCCTTTGGGAGAACGACTGGATGTGCTCCATAGACCTCAAGGATGCGTACTACCACATTTTGATGAACAGATGATCCAGGAGGTTTCTCCACTTCCAGCTGGGAGCCAGTCATTATCAATTCAGGGTTCTTCCGTTCGGCCTCACCTCAGCCCCCAGGGTGTTCAACAAAATCATGGTAGTGGTTGCAGCCCACCTGAGACTCCAGGGCATTCAGGTCTTTCCATACCTGGACGACTGGCTCCTCACCGCTTCCATCAGGCATCAACTGTGTGTTGCCCGGGATTATGCTCTAACTCTTGCCCAGAGTTTGGGCATCTTGGTAAACCTTCAAAAGTCCTTTCTTCACCCTGTGCAAGTCCTGGAATTTATAGGGGCCAAATTGGGCACTCGCATCTCTCGGGCCCTTCTAACTCCAGACAGGGTGAACAGTTTATCTTATCAGGTATTAGCCCTCCTTCAGAAGAGTTAGTCCTGAGAGCACTAGGGTCTATGGCGAAGGCAATCAGTCTTTGTCTACATGACCGGCTACGAATGAGGATTCTGCAATGGATCCTCCAGGTCCAATGATCTCTATTACTACATCCGCTGAATACCCCTATTCCATTGAGCAGGGCTTGCAAGGACTCCCTCCTCTGGTGGCTTCACTCAAGGGAGCTGTGAGAAGGGAGACCCTTTGTAATATCCCCGCCCCGAGCCACGTTGACCACGGATGCTTCTCGCCTCGGGTGGGGGGGCATTGTTTGGGCAGAACCGTCCAAGGCACGTGGACTCCCTTAGAGACCGCTTTGCATATCAATGTCCTAGAGATGAGGGCGGTGCTTTTGGCGTTGCAAGCTCTCCACTGCCTTCTCCTTCTAGGGACTATTGCAGTTCAAACAGACAACATGGCAGTAGTCTGGTACATAACCAAGCAGGGAGGAACCAGATCTTATCCCCTTGGTCAGGAGGCTATGAGAGTTTGGGAGTGGGTGATATCCACCAACCGCTTTCTGGTAGCGACGCACATTCTGGGTTGGTCCAACATTCTGGCGGACAAGCTGAGTCGTGTGATCCTCACACTGTATGAGTGGTCTTTCAAACCATCAGTTGCGAAACAGATCTTCCTCAAATGGGGTCTACCTTGCTCCGACCTTTTCACCTCTCCGTCAAACACAAAGTGCAGCGAGTTTTTCGCAATACTTCCCCCACCAGGGGAGAGCCCCAGAGACGCTCTGGTTCATGCTTGGCCACCCGGTCTCCTCTACGCTTATCCCCCCTTCCTCTTATGACTTAGTTCATAGGTTCATAGGTTCATACTAGGCTATCTGCCCAAGGGCATTTACAAGCCTAGCCCAGAGTTTTTGTGGCTTTCGCCACCCCTTTAGTTTGAAGAAAAATATGCCCATTATTTTGCTGTGCCTCTGTCAAGCAGTGACACTGAGGTAATCCCTGGGGTATATCTTCGATCTCCCATCCATTGGTCAAGATTTCTCTTGAACACGGCCAGCGAGGTGCTCTGCCTCACATGTACCGGGATTTTGTTCCACAGCATAGGGAGTCTCTGGGTGATGAATCTGTCCCTCCAGCATGTCCTATTAATAACCGTGTCAAGGTTTAAGTCTCCCAGCTTGTAGTTCTGAGGGATCTAGATTTTTGAGGTGAAGCATGTTCATCAAATCTGGGTTTGACATGGCCTTGTATGTCAGGCACAGGTCACCTCTGAGCAAGCGGTAAGCGACTGAATAGAGCTGGAGTTCTTTCAGCCGGGCAGCATAAGACATATTTTTGAGACCCTTTATCCTTTTGGTGAGGAACTTTTGGGGCCTTTCCAGCTGCTGCAGGTGTCGGGTCAGATACTTTCCGAATGGGGCATTGTACTCAATCATTGGTCTGATGAGTGATGAGTACAGGGGGACGATGACCTCCCTTGATCTAGATGTGAATCCCTTCATGATCAGGTGGGCAATGTAGAAGGTCTTCCTAACTACTTTAGCAACATGAGTGTCAAACGAAAGGTTACTGTCAACCTGGGTCCCCAGATCCCTGATAACTTCTTCTGTGCTCAGTGGATTGCCACCTATATGGTAGCTAGGGGTAACCTTGTTTTTCCCGAAGGGTATGACTATGCATTTCTTGGCGTTTAACTTTAGGCCATGGCTCTGGCACCAGTTATCCATTTCTGGGAGACCCTTCTGAAGGATATCTGTGTCAGATGTGTTTTCGACTATGGCGCCCAGTTTGCAGTCATCTGCAAACTTTGTCAGCCATAACCCTCCTGTGTTTGCTTGTACTTCAGAAAAGTAGATGCCAAACAAGAGTGGGCCCAGGACTGAGCCCTGTGGGACACCACTTGTGACAGGCTTTGAGTCTGACATGGCGCCAGCAACTCTGACCCTGTGGGTTCTGTCACTTAGCCAGTTTGCAACCCATCTTGTGATGTATGGGTTTACATTTAAGCTGATGAGTTTTTCAATGATACCTGAGTGGGGTATTGTGTCGAAAGCCTTTGCCAGGTCGAGGTAGGCTGTATGGACTGCCTTTCCCTCATCAATGGCCTTGGTGACTGTTTCGAAAAAGTCAACCAAGTTTAAAAGGCATGATCTGCCTTTGACAAAGCCAAACTGGGTTGGATCCAAAGTCTGCAAGTTCCCTATGTCTTTATTTATGAGTTCCATTATGATCCTCTCCATGGCTTTGCAGATCAGGCTTGTCAAGCTGATGGGATGGTAATTTCCAGGGTCGGTGGAGGCACCGCCTTTGTGAAGTGGGACCACAGTTGCCGTGTGCCACTCCTTGAATGTATCCTGAGGTGAGGCTAAGATTAAACAGCTGTCCTAACTGTGGGTTTAATTCCTCATTGAGTTCGTGGAGCACACAGCCGGGGACACCATCCGGTCCCATGGATGCTGTGTTTTCGCCTTAGAGAGCAGTTCTCACCTGGGCGTAGAGATGTTTGGGGGGCTACAATCCTCTGGTATAGATATCTCTCCTTTTGGGAGGGGGAGTTTGCACTGAACCTGTCAGCCAGTATATTGGCAATGTCTGTAGGTTCAGTAATTTTCACATCATTTTGAACTAATTCTGAGCATATCTGGGAGTTTCCTCCCAGGTTTCTAACATAGCTAAAGAAGGCCTTATGATTGTCTTTTGAGTCCTTAGCAATTTTTCTCTCAAAATTTGCCTTGGATGATTTTATGAGAGCTCTTAGTTTTTTACTTATAATGATCAAAGGTGTCTTACCTTTTAAGGATTTTGCTCTACCTTGTAGTAGCTTCCTCCTTTTGTTGTAGAGCTTGTTTATGGCTGGGGTCCACCAGACTGGACGCTTGCCTTTGGTACAAAGAGTCTTTGTTTTGTTTGGGATTGCCTGATCCATACAGTCCTGTAGGTGCTGGTAGAAGGCATTTGTAAGTGATTCAGCGGCTTGAGTAATGTTTACCGCCGGCTCGGGGGCCTTAAAAGAGACCACACTAGTCTTTAGAAGTGTGAAGTTGGCTTTTGAGAAGTTCTTCACTGTGGTCTTTTTTATCTCAGGTGGGGGCGGGATGAGGACCTCCAGTGAGATTAGTTTATGATCTGAGCTCACCAGTGAGTGGTATACTTCCGGTATTGAACATTGTGATCCCATGTTCGTGATGATGAGATCAAGTATGTTTTCACCTCTTGTGGGGATGGTGACTAGTTGTTCCATGGCATTTGAGTTTATGAACTCCAGGAACCTTTGGGCTAGAGTGTTTGGGCTTGAGTAGTGATCCCAGTCTATATTAGGGTAGTTGAAGTCACCTAGTATGATGGTGTTTGGAGATACATTTATCCCCTCCAGTGTTTTCAGGAAAGCTATGTGAGTTTCCTGAGTTTGAGAGGGTGGCCTGTAACATGCTACAAATTGCAGAGCAGTCTTGCCTATGGTTAATTGCACCTGGATGGTCTCCGATGCATCGTGCGTTGCCACCAATCTTGAGGTATGGGTGTCCTTGATGAATATGGACTCCCCCCCCTTTCTTGGTGTTGTCCGGATTTTGGGGCCGGAACGCATGATATGAGGTAAAATCTGATAGTGCTGGGGTGCTCTCAGGAGCCTTGAACCAGGTTTCAGTCACAGCACAGACATCAATGTTCTCCATACTGAGAAGGGTCTCGAGTGCGTGCATCTTGAGGTTGAGACTTCTGGCATTGAGCAGCATTACCCTTAGTGTTTTTCCTTTTTTGTGTTCTAGGGTGGTAGGTTTAGAATTTGAGCCTTGCCTAAAAAAGGCACTATGGGTGTGGCAAGAGCCTTTGCCAATATCCGGAAGCCCAGGGGTGACAGGTGCAAGCCATCCCTTGCGAAGCAGCGTGGCTTGTCCAGCATGTCATCCCAGGCAGACAGACATTGGATCCCCTTTGAATGACATCAGAGTTTAAGCCAATTATTAAAGCTGATCATCTTATCTCTGTATTGTGGCATCATTCTTGGTGAAGGTAGGATACTGCTCAAGGTCAGGGTCATACCTGCCTGGGCTACATAATCAGAGAGCTCCTCAATGTCTCTTTTCATGTAGTCCAAGGAGGTACGTCTCAGGTCGTTTACACCAGCGTGGATATTGACTGAGTCGTACTTGTACCTGCTGTTGAGAGACCTGAGTGCATGCGTTATGTGGCGGATTCTAGCGCCCGACAGGCAGCTTACTGTGACCTTCTCCTTACTCAATCTGGTGAGCGGGACGTCAGTGTGTCTGACTATGGAGTCACCAATGACGAGTGTGTCTGGCATTGTGTTTGGCCTTAAGGGCTGTGACTGTTTGGCACACTGACTGTGTGGTCTATGTGTTGCATGTGTTGTGTCCTGAGATGGTAGTTGTTTGGGTGTCTGCTTTGGTGGCCTCTGCTGTTTTGGTAGATTTTTGATCAGAGCCTCCGAGTATGTCTTTGTGTGTTTATGTGTATGATTTGAAGTTGTGATAGTACTATGTGAGACTGGGTGTGTGGTGTGTGTGGTTCCCTTCTCCTCCTGTCTGGTCTTGCCAGTCCTATGTTGAGAGAGCTCAGCCTCCAGTTTGGCTGTATAGTTGCATCTCTCGCATGTATTTGTGTTTTGTGGGAGAAGGAGAGGGTTGTCTGTGTACATGAAGCAATTGTAACATTGCCTCAATATTCCCAGGTTCACCAGCTGAGCAGGAGAGGATACTAGCAACTGATCCCTCGACATGCTAGAAGGAATAGATAAAAAAACTTAAAAAAAGACTCCGGGGGTGTGGGTGATCGAGGAAGGGGTTTTAGGCTGGTGGGGTACTATCTATAAAAAAAAGTGCTATATCAAGATGAAAAGTACTGTAGGAGCAAGTGCTAGGCTTTACAGATAGAGAATAGTCTACTTGGGAATCAAGTAGAGATGAACTTTTTAGTTATAGGATACGCTGGTTAGATCAGTAGTACAGTTCAAGGAAGGCTGTTTTAAGGGAAAATTTGAAGAGTGGACTTTAGGTAGCCCGAATAGTTTAACCTTGATTAACCGCCGCTGCTCTTGTGTGCTCTTGTAGCAACTCCGCGCTAAAGCGCGCTAACACGCGCTTTATAGCAAGGGGCTGGAAAAAACAGTAAATGACCCAAAATGGCCAATTAATTACTAGTTGCTGTCTCTAACCACTCCTCTGAGGACAAACAGGCAGCTCAGTACTCCCCACTCTCACTGGTGAGTAAAGAAACTTCCCTCTGGCCACACAAGAAAATGGAGGAACACAGGAACCAAATACAAAGCCCAGGGATCAGCAAATCTGGTCTCTGGAACAACTAGCTAGGAAAGTTAGGAAAGCAGAAGTATTTTTTTGTTTTTTTTAGTTTTTTTTGCACACACAGACAGAAAATACAGTAAATGCTTTGTTATTCGACTAAATTGCTATCAAAGGCTAGTACACTTGAGTGTATTTGCCTGTTTGTTAACTTTTAAGCAAAACTTTAGCCAGGAAGTGCAATCAACAATTTAAGCACAGAAAAACAGGAAAAACAGGTAATATAACAGCAAAATAAGCACAAACAGTGGTCGAAAAGCACAATAGATCGAAAAAAGCAATAAAAAATACTTATAATCAAGAAAGTCGCTTTTTCTGCTCTCTGCTGCCTTAGGAACTCTGCAGGGGACCACGAGGAGCTATGCCAAGTTCTCTAATGCCAGAAAAGCCCGCCAAAGTGCGCTTTATAGCAGGGGGTTGGGAAAAAACAGGAAATGACCCAAAATGGCCAATGAATTACTAGTTGCTGTCTCTAACCACTCCTCTGAGGACAAACAGACAGCTCAGTACTCCCCACTCTCACTGGTAAGTAAAGAAAATTCCCTCTGGCCACACAAGAAAATGGAGGAACACAGGAACCAAATACAAAGCCCAGGGATCAGCAAATCTGGTCTCTGGAACAACTAGCTAGGAAAGTTAGGAAAGCAGAAGTATTTTTTTGTTTTTTTTAGTTTTTTTTTGCACACACAGACAAAAAATACAGTAAATGTTTTGTTATTCGACTAAATTGCTATCAAAGGCTAGTACACTTGAGTGTATTTGCCTGTTTGTTAACTTTTAAGCAAAACTTTAGCCAGGAAGTGCAATCAACAATTTAAGCACAGATAAACAGGAAAAACAGGTAATATAACAGCAAAATAAGCACAAACAGTGGTCGAAAAGCACAATAGATCGAAAAAAGCAATAAAAAATACTTATAATCAAGAAAGTCGCTTTTTCTGCTCTCTGCTGCCTTAGGAACTCTGCAGGGGACCACGAGGAGCTATGCCAAGTTCTCTAATGCCAGAAAAGCCCGCCAAAGCACGCTTTATAGCAGGGGGCTGGAAAAAACAGGAAATGACCCAAAATGGCCAATGAATTACTAGTTGCTGTCTCTAACCACTCCTCTGAGGACAAACAGGCAGCTCAGTACTCCCCACTCTCACTGGTGAGTAAAGAAACTTCCCTCTGGCCACACAAGAAAATGGAGGAACACAGGAACCAAATACAAAGCCCAGGGTTCAGCAAATCTGGTCTCTGGAACAACTAGCTAGGAAAGTTAGGAAAGCAGAAGTATTTTTTTGTTTTTTTTAGTTTTTTTTTGCACACACAGACAGAAAATACAGTAAATGCTTTGTTATTCGACTAAATTGCTATCAAAGGCTAGTACACTTGAGTGTATTTGCCTGTTTGTTAACTTTTAAGCAAAACTTTAGCCAGGAAGTGCAATCAACAATTTAAGCACAGAAAA
This sequence comes from Protopterus annectens, assembly GCF_019279795.1. Classification (NCBI taxonomy): domain Eukaryota; kingdom Metazoa; phylum Chordata; order Ceratodontiformes; family Protopteridae; genus Protopterus; species Protopterus annectens. The sequence goes on along the minus strand of NC_056728.1, from coordinate 562,139,995 downwards.
ACAGGAAAACAGGTAATATAACAGCAAAATAAGCAAAAACAGTGGTCAAAAAGCACAATAGATCGAAAAAAGCAATAAAAAATACTTATAATCAAGAAAGTCGCTTTTTCTGCTCTCTGCTGCCTTAGGAACTCTGCAGGGGACCATGAGGAGCTATGCCAAGTTCTCTAATGCCAGAAAAGCCCGCCAAAGCACGCTTTATAGCAGGGGGCTGGAAAAAACAGGAAATGACCCAAAATGGCCAATGAATTACTAGTTGCTGTCTCTAACCACTCCTCTGAGGACAAACAGGCAGCTCAGTACTCCCCACTCTCACTGGTGAGTAAAGAAACTTCCCTCTGGCCACACAAGAAAATGGAGGAGCACAGGAACCAAATACAAAGCCCAGGGATCAGCAAATCTGGTCTCTGGAACAACTAGCTAGGAAAGTTAGGAAAGCAGAAGTATTTTTTTGTTTTTTTTAGTTTTTTTTTGCACACACAGACAGAAAATACAGTAAATGCTTTGTTATTCGACTAAATTGCTATCAAAGGCTAGTACACTTGAGTGTATTTGCCTGTTTGTTAACTTTTAAGCAACACTTTAGTCAGGAAGTGCAATCAACAATTTAAGCACAGAAAAACAGGAAAAACAGGTAATATAACAGCAAAATAAGCACAAACAGTGGTTGAAAAGCACAATAGATCGAAAAAAGCAATAAAAAATACTTATCAAGAAAGTCGCTTTTTCTGCTCTCTGCTGCCTTAGGAACTCTGCAGGGGACCATGAGGAGCTATGCCAAGTTCATTCAGAAAGCACGTCGGTTGGGGAGCAGAATTATCCTCATAGCCCCATTCTGGCCTCGCCAGATCTGGTTCCCATATCTGCGGTCTCATAGTGTAGTTCCTCCATGGATCTTAGATCCCATTCCGGATCCGATTTCACATCCTGCATGATTGCAACCCCCGAACCTGGTAAACCTCAAGCTAGCGGCTTGGTTGATCCAGTTCCACTGATGGCAAGGACTCCCGGCATCTCATCACCAGTAAAGGCCATTCTGGTGGCGGCTCACAAGCCTGCTACCAGAAAAATTTACAGTAGTAATTGGAAGCGTTTTTCTATCTGGGCTAAGGACAAGGGCTTAGATCCCTTTACCATTCCTATTCTGACGATTCTTGATTTTCTGTCACATATTTTTCATCAAGGAGCAAGTGCATCCACAGTTAAAGTACAATTGGCAGCCATTTCCCATTTTCATGTGGGGGATGGACTGGGATCTTTAGCTTCTGCTAAGATATGCAAAACCTTCTTAAAAGGCATTTCTCTTTTGAAACCACCAGTTAAGACTGCGGCCCCACCATGGGACTTAACTCTAGTTTTGCAAGCATTGACAAGCCCACCTTTTGAGCCTGCCGCCTCAGTTCCTTTAAAGATCTTATCATGGAAAACAGCCTTTCTAGTGGCAATTACGTCAGCCAGGAGGGTTTCGGAACTTCAAGCTCTTTGCATGAAACCTCCTTATCTAATTTTCCATAAGGATTGAGTGTCTCTCAGGACTAACCCTTCCTTTTTACCAAAAGTGGCTTCAGAGTCAAACATTAATCAGTTGATTAATTTACCGGTGTTCTTTCCCAATTTTCAGAACCTAGGGGAATACAAATTACACAAATTAGATGTACATAGACAACAAAGTTTTTACTTGCACAGGACGAAGGATACTCGCAAGGCTGATCAGTTGTTTGTGTCCTTTGCCAAATCTGCCATGGGTAAGGCCATTTCCAAAGTCGCCTTAGCAAATTGGATTTCACAGTGCATCATTCATGCGTATGTAGCCTCAGGTAAACCTGCTCCTATCGGAGTCCATGCCCACTCAACCCGATCCATAGCCACATCAGCAGCCTTCTGGTCCAGGGTTCCTCTGGACGACATATGTTCAGCAGCTACTTGGTCCTCTTCCCATACATTCATTTCTCATTATAAATTGGATATGATATCCAGGAATAGGACTTCCTTTGGCTCCATGGTGCTTCGGAATATCCTTCCTTAAGGGCCGCCCAAGGTTTTTAGGTAGCTGGGGACTCTGTTCCACAGGTTGCAGAACAAATGAAGTAACTACTTCTGATAAAGAAGTTATGTACTCACCATAACTTTCCATCTGAGTAGGTACTTCATTTGTCTGCAGCCGACCCCCCCCTCCATGCCCCCTAACCATTATCGTGATTCCTGATCATGTTTTGAAATTGTCTCATGAGGTTAGGCTTTATTTAGTCCTCTGTCAAGGGCATTAGCTTGTTGGATTAAGCAAACTCGATCTGAGGAAAGACAGCATGTAACAGGGGATTATGGGTAAAGGGGAGGAGCTAGGAGCTCGGATCTTTTACCTAGTAAAGCTGCCGGCTCGGATCCGAGGTCAGATCCGATACCCACAGGTTGCAGACAAATGAAGTACCTACTCAGATGGAACGTTATGGTGAGTACATAACTTCTTTTTTCTTTAAGAGCTCCAGTATTACATTTATTTGATTGGACACCTCTCTAGCTAACATGCTGTTTACAGCCCAGAGCTACACCCATCCACTGTATTTTATACAAGATTTGGATATGTGTGGAACTGTGAGTAACTAGGTGTTCATCAAAATGGAAACAGTATTAAGTTGTTTTAATTATTTCAATTCTGCTTAAATATTTAAATAGCACTTTTAGTGACACCTGTGGTGATAATACTTTATACCTGTTTGGTCTGTTCCATCTGATTGCATTTTTTTTAACTTGTTCTGGGACCTTAGTCTTGTATTTTAATTAGCAGTTGTTTTAAACTCTGCTGGATCATAGTCTTATAGTTTAATTAACACTACTGTCAGATTTGTGCCTTAGTCATGCATTACTGCATTCTTTTTCCATAAACAGTATTACTGGTAAATTTCTGCATAATCTTATGCCTTTAACTGTAGTAAAAATTCAACAGTGAGAGAATTGTCTCTGCTAAAGTTTCTGAAAGAGCTCCAATATTGCCTTTATGTGATTGGATTCCTCTCTAGCTAGCCTGCTTCTTCCTTGAAAATGTTTCCATCCCTCCCACCCTTTTGCTGCTGTTGTTTTATAAGGCTTTGTCTCTGTGCCCCCCACCCCATATGATAATCTGATTTCCAAAATTCCTCCCAATCCCTCTTTCATTGTTGTTGACTGTTGTATAAGCTATTTGTATACTCTTCCCACCTGTTGTTTTCCATAGCTCCATGATATATAGTGCCAACCTAACAAACCGATACTGCTGTTGAGTAAACCTCTTTTACTGTGTATTGTCTCCTGCACACTTTTCTGGAGCTCACCAAAGCTTGGAGTCTTAGCCTGTATTCCAGAAGTGTTTTACTTGTATCCAGTGCCATCCAGGCAAAGTTAAGTACCTTTTATTGCTTAATCACACTTAAGTTATTTTGAGTGATCGCTGTTCTCTGCTTTTATGTGTGAATGTCATTGAATTCTTTGTAAAAAGTTGCTCTTACCCTCACTGTTACTGATGTAAGACTGTCTTGAAATTGCCTTCAGCAAGAGATTCCCAGCTAGTTGTTTATGTAGTTTGTGGTAGCATTGCAGTTATTGGTCTTTTTTGTTGTGTTTTTACATTGGGAGAACTGGGTTTATTCATCTTGTGGCAGGAGATATTTGCCTGGTCTGTCTGATTTGGGAAATACACAAAAGAACTCATAGTGTGGTCATTGTATTGGCCAGAAGATGCATTATTTAGTTTTCTTTTTTTTCTGTACTGCTGCAGATTTTGCACTTTTGGGTGGATTAGCAGTGCCCTGTACAGTAGCAAACATCTATAAAGCACATTTTCCTTGTAGAATGGTCCATAAATCTGTAACATGTAAAGCAGCAATATAGAGGAAATACCTTGTGTGCCGACAAGCTTAGAGCAGCTAATTGGTTGTCAAGTGGCAGTACCTTCAGATTTAGTAGAATTCGGTACTGTGTAAACATTAAGTTAGTAGAATTTAGTACAGTTTAGAATGATTTCCCCAGTAATGCACCCTCATTAGTTTGCACCAACAAAGCATCCTTAATAGCCTTCTAACCCCAATACTCCTCCCCCGTGAAGCTCACAAACCAAATGACTGGACAGTATAAATATGCAATTTCCTAATTTCTCTGCATCCAGCCTGGTGGACATGGCCATCTTGAGACAATGTAGCAATTGTCCCATGTTTACCGACAACCACTTCATCCTTAAAGAAGCAGATACAGTATGCAAGAGGTGTTACTTAAGCAATGACACTGGAGGATAAACTCCATCAGGTTGTTGAAACCATGCACAGAACACCATACTCATATAGCACACAACATACACATAGACTAACAAATGCTGAAGCACTAAAAAGCAATATTCCTAAACAACAAAGATCAACTGGACCACCCATTGTCAAAGCTATGCCTCAGCAATCCCCAAAAGTACTCAGAAAAAGCAGTACTTAACACCACATCCACTGTCACTCTCAGTGGATCCTCAAACACTAAGCCCCTAAGGCAAGTAAATACACTTCCCAGAACATAGGGTACTCTATTGTAGGATATACTGATACCCCTCTAACCAGGGTGAACAAGGAGAAGATAACTGTTAGGTGCTTATCTGGAACCAGGATCCACTAAATCACGCCCACAAGTCATTAAATCATAGGTACCAGTATGATTCCATCATAGTCCATGTAGGTGTAAATAACCTGAGATGTATCGACCTGGACTATATGAAGTGAGACATTATGGAGCTTTCAGACTATGTGCCTCAGGCTAGTATGCACACTTTTGAAATGACTGAGTTCACCATCTGGCTGTCTTTCTGGTGTTGTTCTAAGGGGGATCCATTATTTGTTAGCTTATGAGGACATGGTCAACAGACCATGTTGCTTTGCCAAGGATGGTCTGTGCCTTTCCCATCTAGGCTTTCAAATACTTTATCCACCCCCATAGTGCCTGTTTTAGGCAGTGCCACATTGACAAACTTACCGAAATAGCAAAATCAACTCAGCTGAACCTTAAGGTGTTACTGCTCAATGCCAGGAACCTAAACAAACAAAAAAAAGCTACACTCCCTCAAAGTCCTCCTCACACTTGAGAATATGTGCAGTTACCGTGACACAGTTTAAAGCATCAGAGAGTACCCCAGCAATGTAAGGTTTCAGTGCCTTCTGCATTTTTAGACCAGTAGTTGCACAGACAAGGGCTAAAGGAGGAGGCATCTCAATTTACATCAGTAGCAAGCATACCACTACGATGGTCATAAAGGATGACATTCTGTAGTTCCTCCACTTGCAGATCACCATAGCCAAAATCCTGTACCATATCCTAGCCAGTTATAGGTCACTCTCTATGTCCCAAGAAGCTCATAATGCATACTTGGAACTACTGGAAACACTTACCATCGAACCTAACACCCTACTCATACGATACTTTAATTACTCCTCTGTAGACTGGGAATCCTACATGGCCTCAAATCAGTAGGCTTGGAGATTCCCAGACTTTGTAAATACATACACCCTTGACCAAATAGTGAATGTGTACTCATGCTCAGAAATATGGTTGAATGCTGCATCCCCCCTCCCCCAGTGTTTTATCATCCTTGGTTAGGTTTGCCCATAAAGAAGCTGCCTCCTTCGAAATCAAAATCAGCTCCATAATCTCTTTAAAACCAGTAACAGGAAGTATACCAGGGGAAATTACCTGTTATAAAATGATGATCTGTCAAAATTCAGCGCCCTTCCAAAACATGACAACACAGCAGCCTATGCTGAACTGCTCTCAGAAACTCTATAACCATGTCAGTGGCTGCTGTATCTATCAGAAGTAAGCCCAGGACTATCCCCAGAAACAAACCTCTCTGGTGGCATCCCAAATTAAACAGGATATACAGCAAAAGGAGAGGAATTATAGCAAAAATCAGGAAGGGTAATTCCCATAAAGATAAAAACTCTGTCATCAAAGTAAATAGGCCACTAAGAGGGCTAATTAGGTCAAGCAAAGTCAACTTTGATGTTAAGATAGCCTCCCAGGTGAAAGATAACCGTAAGGCATTCGACAGCTATGTCAAAAACCTCAAGGGTAGCACACAGCAATGTGCTGAACTTGTGATTAATGGTGCCACATTCACCGAGCCTGGCTATGTAACAAACCTGTTAGCAGACAAATTAATTTCCAACTTTATCCCCCCCAACCATCCCCCCAAAATACCCTCAAACACACCTCCAGCTGTAAATACAGAGCATGTACTGGTTGAACTCACTAAAGCCAAGAATATGGCTTCAAAGGGTCCAGATAACATCCCAGGATAATTAATGAATAGTCTAAAATATGACTTATCAAGACCACTGGAGTCGTTATTTAACTATAGTCTTAAAACAAGCTTTGAGCCATGTGAATGGAAGACTGCATCTGTCATTCCCCTTCATAAGGAAGGACCTTCAACAGATTTTGGAAACTACAGGATCATTAGTCTGACTAGTCTTATTTGCAATGCCATAGAAAGAATTATCATGGAAATTATCAACAAGGACATAGGAGACCTCCGGACATTTAATCCATCCCAGTTTTGCTTTGTTAAAGGAAGGTCATGCTTATGAATCTAGTGGACTTCTTTGAAAAGGTCACTAAGGTAATGGATGAGGGCAAAACAGTGCATACTGCTTACCTAGATCTGTACCCCACTCTGGCATTGTCAACAAATTTACAGAACTAGGTATAAACCCCTTTATAACTCACTAGATAGTTAGCTGGCTCACTGATTGGACTAAGGAGGATAGAATCTCTGAGGCCACCTCCACAAAGAGCCCAGTAACCAGTGGAGTCCCACAGGGCTCTGTGCAAGGTCCACTCCATTTTGGTATCTACTTCTCAAATGTCAGAGTTAATGTCAAAGGCCTCTGGCTAATCTAGTTTGCAGATGATTGCAAACTGAGACCAGTCATTGAACTCCCCCCAAGACAAGAACACACTCCAGGAAGGTCTAATACATACAAATGCTTAGTGCCAAAGCCATGTCTTAAAGTGCAGTACCAAGAAAAGCATTATGGTACCTTTTGGGAAGTCTGCCACCCCAGGTAACTAAGTCTTCAATAAAACACTCTCAAAACATGATTCACTAGTCAGGGATCTGGGAACTCATGTAGATAGTAACCTAGCCTTTGGCCAGCATGTGTCTAAGGTAGTAAGAAAATCCGTCTATGTTGCTTACCTTATAAGCAAGGGAATGGCATCTAGGTCCAGAGAGGTGATCATACCACAGTACTGTGCCCTGATCAAACCCATCATAGAGAATAATGCCACCTTCAGTGTGTACCTTACCGGACACATGCAGCAAGTGGAACATCCACAAAGGTTCCTTACAAAAAGCATTAAACACAATGTCCTACAGTGATCACCTCTAAGCCCTGTCTCTGTACCTGGTGTTGTACTGACTTTTGAGAGTTGATCTTTGCCTGGTATACAAAGCATTCTTGGGCCGTGTTTTGATGAACCTTTTGCACATACATAGTAGAAACATCAGAACTACTAGATTAAAAGACCTAAATTTTGCTTGTGGCATAAGTAGGACATTTGGAAAGACAGATCTGTTTGTTAGAAAATTCTCATTCTCTGGAACAGGCTCTCCATCCATGTGAAGCAGAGTCCCTCCCTATCCGTATTTAATCACAACTTGGACCAGTGGATAGATAATCAGAAATTCACCCCTGGTCTGGTTCCTATGTCTCTGATGAACAGAGGCAGTTAATAAACACCTCCTGCATAAATCAAACTTGTGGGTCACCATTGGATTGCATGGCTAGGCATATAAGGGCCTTAGTGGTCATTAGCCTAGTGTATACCTGTGAACCTTGCTCAGTATGAAATAATTTAGAATTAATTCATAGTAATATAATGATGAGTTCTACATATGCTTAGGTAGCATTCTTTAAAAAGAAAAAAAAAACTTTTTCCTCCTTTCTAACTGTAGAATTAGGCACTTAATGTCTCACTTCTGAAAGATTACTATTCCCATGAGTACAGTTGTTATTTTCTTTGTACTTCCAGTATTTCTGCTATCGAACCTGTCATCAGTTTGTATGTGGTGATCATATAAGTATTTGCCAGCGACCCCCCACCCCTTACCTGTCCAAGGCTAACATGTCAGTCTTCCTTTCTGTTTCCTCCACATCATTCATCTCTTTGAGAGTGCTTTTAATGCAGTTGTGATTTGTTCCTCATGTTCCTCATCATTGATGTAGAGCTTGTATTGATGGCTTTATCCAACAGTTACTGATTTGGCTAATGGGATTTTGACTATTCTTGTGGTGCTTGCTTTTACACTGCAGGAAAAAATGCAACACACAGACCTATCACTAACTGCCATATTCCTTCTGTAGTTATTCAACTAGATGTTCCAAGAGCTGTGAGAATGGGCACTTTTTTCATTGTGGTATGTTCATTCTCTGTGGGATACTTACACTTACTTAGTCACTCACTCACTATACCAAGGAAACTTTACAATTAATTTGTGCACCTTATCTATAGATTGGTAGTTAAACACATATTTATTTATTTGCTTATCTGCATAGAGCACTGATCAAACATGACCATTTTACTTACATAGTAACAACAACAAACTAAGATTAAAGATATAACTAAATTATACTGTAAAGGGACATAATATAACATAGATGTAAAGAACTGTGCACCTATTTACAATGTATTTTAAAAAGAAGTAGGATGAGGAGTATAAAATGCATAATATGGGTATTACAGGTGAGATAAATGTGGTCCAGCCAAAAGAACGGATGTAGTATATATAAGTGTGGAAGGAAATTTTAATAGTGCAGAGAGTAGAAATTGTAGAATAGTAACAGCTGCTGTAGAAGAACTAATAACAGGAGACATGGATATTAGATACATAGGGAATTGACAGGGGAGATGGGGAGGCAGTGGGTAGTAGTTTATATGTTGGAGAGTTTAGGAAATTAAGCAGCCAAGGTTTTCTGAGATGAGTGTAATAGTGCAACCATAGGAGTTAGTTGACATGGCCTGGGTTCTGACATGTGCACTCGTATTGTTGAGTCAGGTATTGTTTGAACTGAGGTCTGAACTCTTTGTAGTGTCTGATTTCAGTAAGAGCAGGTGGCATACACCCCTCCCATTATCTTGTACCAGTTCCCTCTGAAAACTCCCTTTCCTGTTTCTTTTTGTCAGTTTTACCAACCCTGTCTTTTCTTAGTTTTTCTTATCTTCACACAATGTTTTCTTAAGTAAAATAATTGCCTGATGTATCAGAGAAGGAATAGAGGCACTGTGCATTTCATTAGGTCACAGATAGCAGAATATCTGTATATTTGAATAAGAGTACACTGTAGGCAGTTTTTGTAATATTGTTCAAACACAATACTGACGTATGCGATGCTGAAGTAAACTGGATTTAGTGCATTGTGGTAGGTCTCAGGTGACAGAATTTCACTCTAAAATTATTTTTTAATTGCTGCTTTTTTGATGCAAGGTGCAAATAATGGTTGAATGTTAATGAAGAAATCATCTATTGTTGCTCACACGCTCCAGGGATCTAAACCTTGTCATCACAATAAACAAAACATGCTGGAAGGATAGGTTCCTGACCCAGAGACTCCTCAGACTCTGGAATAGATTGCCCATACATGTCAAGCAGAGTGCCTCCTTGGCCGTCTTCAAAAGGAACCTTGAGGATTGGATGGGAGATAGGAAATTCACTCCGGGGATCACGTCAGTTGCCCTGCTAGACAGGGGTCCAGGGAAGTAAATATTGTGGGAAGAAATATCCAGAGAATTGTTATGGCTAGGCTTGTATAGGCCCTAGGGCCGATAGCCTAGTACCAACCTATGAACCTATGTTATATTTTTTCATAATAAGGAAAATAAGCCTTCTGAAGTCAATATATGCAATGCAGTAGTTATATTATTATGTTGGATGACTAGAAAGAATACCTAAGCATGTCAGTGTTTAGTAGTGCTTTCTGTATGGAAAAGGATAAAACAAGAGTATTTGTAAGACTGTGTTGACTGATAAAGAAATAATTATTAGTTTGTTATGAGGAGTTTCAAATAAGGAAAACCGCTTATTTCCCTATGGATAATTGTGCTTTTAAACTGAAAGTTTAAACACCTTCTCCAGTTAAGGATAGGCATACATAATATCAGTAGCGTTTGTTCTGTAGAGGATCTGGCTTGTTTTATTAGTAATAAAGTTGAATTTGTACACATTGTTATTGTTGTGGAATTATCTAGTTTTAAAACCTTCTCAGTTGAGGACAGCTATACGTGACATAAACAACATTTGTGCTACACAAGTTCTGTATAATTTTAGCAGTAATAAAGCTGAATTTATACATGGTTATTGTTGCGAAATTATCTGTGATGCCTTGTTTATTTGCATTATGTATTCAGAGTCACTTGTGCTCCTAAAAGGACTGCATAGCTACCTCAGAGGAAGCGCAAAAGGGACCTGATGCAATTCAAGACATACTCATTTGGTTCTGAAAATTATGTTCTTAATTACTTTTGTCTCAACATATGCATGTTTTTGACAAGAGACTAATGAAAGAGAGGGACGGTAGTAAAAGGGACCCTGCAAATGATTGACCAGAAATAGAATGAAGTGAACTGCTGCCCTGTTTTGTGTTTTTACAGCTAAGCAATGCATGAATATTAAGGCAAGTTTATCTGTATGGTTTAGAATCCAGGAGGCTGTGGACACTGCAGAAAATGTGTGTGTGTGTGTGATATATATATATTTACAAACACACAAGAACATGCACATTGTTATATACACACACACACACACACACACACACATCCCTATGTGTGCACGCGGGTGTGTAATACAAGTGGCTGTGTGGTGTGATACCTGAAATACAATGTACTGCAGGTGCTTTAGGGAGCAAGTTTATTGAAGAATGGCAAACCATGTCCCCTAGTCTTAATCCTGCAGTACAAGATACTTCATGTTTCATACAAACCAGACCTCTACATGTTCCATTTTATGTTGTTTTGTATTGTTTCCTGTTGACATTAGTGGACTACATTAATTGCCTAAGCTACTTCTGAATGAAGCTTTAGAACAAAAAGAGTGATACACATATAATTATCCCCCTTCCCCCACTTTTTTGTACAACCATACAACATTAATAAGCTTATTCCTAGTGCATTACACAGTAGTAACAGCTTACAGCACTCAATATGTTTACATACAGTTCTGCATTTATGATGTTGAGATCCTCAACATTGTGTATTTAAGCATTAATAATGTATGCCTTCTTGTGAATGCTGTTTAATGCTTTACTTATTCACTGTTTACCCTTTGGTTGGTTCTGTTTTGTAAATGCAATCTTTGTCAGATGCCTTAATGGCAGTATTATTTTTTTCTTTGTATTCCTAAGTGCATTTCTTAATTGTTATTGCCATTGCCCTTGTGGCCCAGGACATGGCTGAAAATAGTCCCCGGACCATTTCACTTGCAGTAAACAGACTGTAAAGAAATAATCACATTCATACATGCATACTAAATAGGAGATGGTGAGATCCTAAGCAGACATTGTTGAGCATATATCTTTGCAATTTCCTTCATCTAGCGCAAGATCCACAGTCTACATTTTACTTCTGTACATGATGAGGATTGTAAAGTACTAAACAGGGTGGGCTGGAAAGTATTAGACAGTGTCAGCTAGGGGGTGCTTTTTTCTATCACATTGGGTTTAAATCCCTCATCCCGCTCTGAACTTGTCTAGATTTCAGTTACTCCTCATGCATCAGGTGTTGAAAAAGCTTTCAGTTCTCCCTTATTCCTAGCTCACTGAGATGCTGAACAGAACTTTGTCTTTGTAAGTCACAGTCTGTCATAGTTTGTTAATCAGTGGCTTTTGGTAGTTTTGATTGCATTGATACAGTGACTTGGGCAGCATTCCCAAACTTTCCTTCCTTAAGCAGAAGCTCAGGAATTCCATTCTGGATGCCCCATTTTGGGAGGGGAGACTGTTTTGCATTAAGGCCTATTGGGCCTTTATCATGGTAGAGGACCTTTATTACTTTATTTTGGTCCTCGTCCATCTTGTCATCTTAGTCATCCCTCCAACAAGATGCCCTCTCCTCACTCCCAGACAAGCCCTTAAGTTTTTGACAGTCCTTCCCAACCATGCAGTAGTCGATAAGTTGTATAAGTGGTCATCTCCACTAGACCATTGGTTGTAGTCTTGTATTTCACTTGTGGATGTCCATTTGTGAATCATGTCTCTGTTTGCCCTGATTTGCAGACCTGTCACAAAGGGCCATTACGTGCTTAATGTGACTATGGATTGCTGCCTCTTAGATTGTTTGGATCCTGTCCCAGAAATGACTTAGGTAGGAAGCCAGCCCTTTCTTTTGAGCTGTTTGGAAAGGCTTAGGCTGTGTTATTCAGTGGGACAGTTGAGACTTCCCTTTCATTGGAGTGAGACCAAGGGTGTTACTCACTCATCCTTTCAGGGCTGGCCTTTGGTCAACAGGTGCCCTAGACAAAAGGACTGCACAGCCCCCCCCCCCAGCACACAGTGCCCCCATACTGGTCTACCTACATCATACAGATTACTTTTTTCTTCCTTTTTCTCACAGTTTGACTTGCTTTTCATTTATTTAATGTATTCATTCAACATATTTTATTTCTTGACTACAAAACAGTAAAATAAATACTGGAAAAGCTCCCCTGCTAGAGAAGTGTCCTAGGTGGCTGCCTAGTTGGCCTATGCCTAAGGCCGGCTATGCCTCCTTTTCATTGTGATGATAATGGAAGGCTTCTGCTATATCCTGCTCTTCAGTTAAATTCCTTCACCATGTCTAGTACTTGAGGTGCTGGGTGGTGGCCGCATTGAGGAGCACTGTGACATTGAGTCACTGAACTGGGCAGTCCTCTAACTGTGTTCCCTGTGGGTTACCATAGATTGTAGCAAGTTGTTTGCTTTCAGCATGGAGTGGGACATTTTTCAATGCTGAACACTCCTCACTGGAGAGAGAATTTGCATGCTCATGACCTTGGCATTCAGGGTAAGGACTTATTGGAGAAACAAAGTTTGCAGTACCTTTTGCTTGCTTGAGTATATGTGTGATGAAGCTGACTGTGAGATCTCACATAGCGCAGCAGTGCCACTCACTTACAGGCCTCTTTGTTGGTGTCTTACCTGTCCTGCAAGTACGGAGAGTGTGAAGATTCTCCAGTTGTCTATAAGTGAAGTGCGCCTTTCCTGAAGATGAATTCATAATAAGACTAGATGAGAGCTACTTTGCTGCTGAGATGGAGTGCCCATCCTCCATAGAGAATGAGATATAGATCATTTAGATGGAACTGTTTCCATTCCTTTCCATTAAGGAAATTGAAAGGAAAGCTGCTTCTGGTGCCTCTCCTGATTTGATCTTCCAGTTGTTCTGTCATGTAGTACACAGGCAAACAAAAAGTCATGAGTTCATACTCCCTTCACAGAGAATTGTTGAACATCTGGCAGTGGGATATAGACAAGAGAATCATTCTTTCAACCTTTCGCATCCCAAGTGAAGTGAATATGATGGCAGATGCCCTGAGCCACTGATTCATTTCTTACCTGGAGCTGCGGATTTAGGAATTGTGTGTGATTCAGAACTTCTATAAATGGAGCACCACAGAGATTGTGCCATCTACCAGTCAGGAGAAGATGATTTTCCTTCTCTTTTGCACCTTGTAAAAGGACAAGGTGGAGGTAGTGAGGAGAGAGAAAGATGCTTCTATGCAGCTTTTTACATGTGCATAGAATTTGGCAGTGAAGGATTCAGCATATGCATTGAGGTCATCAAGATGGAAGGGGGTTTTGAATTTAGGTCATCACTCAGTTTTGGTCAGTTAGCCTTAACATAATCTCTGGGTACTAAGATACTGAAAGATGCTTCAGGCTTCAGTCTTATGGTGAAAGGGATCGGCTTGTGATCTGATTTGGCCATGGAAGAACTTGTAATTGGTAGGGAGCAAAGCTGCCTCATATTGGCATAATTGTCTTAGTGGTTTCAGCCCATGTGCCAATCAGCTGTTCTGACTGTTTTATTGAGGCCTGTTTTGTTGAAACAGGCCTACTAAAAGAAACATCACCAGCATTTATTAATAACCTTCCCTGAGGTCTGAAAACTTCAAAGTTTAGTTTTGTTGAGAGGAGCTCTTTGCATAGAGAGCTTTACCTCAAACACGAAGCACTCAGAATCTGCATTTGGTGATGTCCAGCTCAGTCAAGTAATCTCAGTCAACCAGACTTCAGTGGAATAGTTATCACTGGACTGCTTTTATTTTGTTTAAATCATCTAAGGGTCTGGCTAAAGTTTTTCACCACTCTAGACATCTTGGGATTTAATGAAGAATATGGTTGGTACCACCTCGTACCAGCTCACAGTAAGACGTTGTCCTGTTCGATTCTCATCTAGAGCGTCTTCTGTGTGGAGACATGCGTGAATGGGCGTACCTTCGTTGAAGGTTGTGCATCAGAGCTGGCAACTCAGCACGTAAAAATCTACTGCCAGTCATTAGCAGACCGGAGTTCCGCTGTGGCGACCCCTAACCGGGAAAAGCCGAAAGACACAACAACAATAACCTCCTAGTACCAGCCAGGGTAGTACAGGCAGATTCTTCTTAGCGTGATTCATTGCTACCTTGGTGAAGCCTTTCATAGACAAGGACTCTCTCTGTATGTATCGATTACCCAGGGTAGCTGTCTATTAACATAGGCTGTAATGTAGGACCTTCTGTATGTTAAGCTCATTAAGGCACTATTGGGTAACAAATGGTCAGTTCACAACAGCTCAGACATAGCTTCTTGTCTTGTTCATGGTACTAAACACATGTTTGTAATGTAAACCTGGCTGAACGACATGCTAATTCAATGAGAAAATAGCTTTACTCTCAAAGAACTTTTCTGGCTTATGGAATGACTTGGTCTTATCTAAACTGCTTAATGATCTCCTATGAGTGAGAGTTTGACAGTTAGATTATTTGTTTGTTCACTATGACCTTTGATCAACTTTTGTTACTATACGTCAGGAAACCTTAAATGAGCAATTTCCTTCTTGATACAGCCTTTCTTGCACAGTCCTTGAGTCCTGGGGAGCAGATGTTGATTCTGGATACCCTTTTATTTTTTTATTCATGTATTTTTTTGCTAACTATCGGACTTAACCAGGGAACTCTGTCTGGTTATGTGAGTTACTCAAATTAACAAAGTAGGCAAATGGAGGCTAAGGGGGTGAAACCATGGACTACATTCCTTGGGGATTGTTTGAATTATTTATTTATTTATTTTTTTGTATTGAATACAAACTAGTCATTTAATGCTCAATCCCACAAAGTTAGAAGGTTTACCTGTGCCTCTGAGCATAATGTCCTCTACTCCTCTTTTTCTCTCCTCCTTAATTACTTACAGCATTAAGAGACTTGGAGTTTGTGTCCATGGCATAAAATCTGGGTATGATTCTTGATGATGTGATCTCAGTAAATGACAAAGCAGCAACAGCAGTTTGTAAGTCATCTAATTTACATTTCCAGAATTTTTTGTTGATTGCTTAATTCTGTTTGAAGACCCTTCATTGGTCATTTCTGCCATTGATTTGATATTGGCAAATCAAATGACGAACATCACCAGTGGCTCTGGTAACTCCGTCTCACATTCAGGAAGCCTGTGTATCACAAAAAGTGAACCACAGGACAAACAAGTACAAAAACCAGAACAGAGTTGCAAGGAGATATCTGTTCCCAGCATTAAGTTAGAGGACTGACTTCACTTCCATGTTGTTTGTGAAAAATGAAAGCTAAAACACTTAAAGGTTACAGTATTAAACACCGGTAGTGAACAGTCCTAAACTTCAGATGGTAATTCCTCATCTATGAAGGTACTGAAAAAACAAACTCAAACATGCTTAGTCATTGGAATAACTCAGCTTTAATCTTCTGTGTGGAGTCTGCATGTCCTCCCTGTGTTCGTGTGCGTTTCCTCCGGGTGGGCCAGTTTCCTCCCACCTTTCAAAGACATGCATCTGGAGCATTTCTCCCTGGGCCTCCTCTGAAAATTGGCTTTGTTCCAAGTCAGACTTTCCTGGTAAACAAATGTTAAATCAGTAATAAATAATTTATGATAAGCGCTTTCGTCCATCAACTGGACTTCATCAGATCAACTTTTCAGTAACAGCTTTAACCTGTGCAAACTAATACATACATAAAAAGCACAATGCGTCATAAATCATGATTACAACCTACAACTAAAGGCTAGCCTGATGTAACACAAACTATTTTTAAAATCCAAACTAAATTAAGAAAAAGAAAGAGTACTAGGAAAACAAAACTCAAGTAAATTGAAGTGTAGAACTAGTAATTAACTCCTAGTCTGTCTCCAGACAGGAACAAGATGTCATAAAACTCCCTTCACTATTTAGCAAGGCTATTTAGCACCAAGGTGACAACAAGATCCTTCCAAAAAGGAGTGATAAACTAACAAAAAAAATCACAGAGTTGAACTGAAGAAGTGTGTGTGTGCGTGTGTGTGTGTGTGTGTGTGTGTGTGTGTGTGTGTGTGTGTGTGTGTGTGTGTGTGTGTGTGTGTGTAACACCCAAGTCAATCAAAAACGCAGAACCCAGTAACCTTGGAAAAGATGCAATATAAAGGAACATCACAAATAAAAATAAAAATAAAAGCTGTAAACGTGTATATTAAAAACAACCACAAAAGAAAAGCACTTTCACCCATAGGGCTTCATCGGATCACTGTTAAAGCTGAGCCTCCATACTCCATAAAATTAGTCATCCACTAAATCTGGGGGGACAGTAAAATGTTTGAAAAAATGCAAATGATTATGCATACAAAAAACAAACAGAAACCATCAACATACAGGAATAAAAGTATCCAGGAAAGTGAAGAAAGGAGCAAACATATCTTGTTAAAACCATTAATAAAATAATTTGTGGTCTGGTTTCCTGAACTGTAGAATGCATTTAACTGGACAAGAATGAAGACATGGTGGGCTGTAGGCAATAAGGGGAATTTGACATTCCAGCTCCTTTTTAAGAATAGCATTGCAGATGTCCTTCTATGAATGCAGCTACCCAGAACTGAATTACCCCAGTAGAGAAGAGTCTCCATAGGACAAAGGAGTCCAAGCACATCCAGAAGGAGAAAATGCAGAATAAAAAGGGAGACCCTGAGCCAGAAGGGAATCCAAAACAAAAAAAAAACAGAAGAAACGAGGATGTTGAATGGAGGGAGCAAATACTGCAACAGTGAGGAGAAGGAAAGCTACTGTTACAGTAAGATTTTACACCAGTGTCCTTCTATATCACTGTTGCAGTATTCCTACTATAGGAAGAGTAAAAAAGCTCAATAAACAGAATGGGAGGTGAAAGGCTGAGAAGAGCCCTCAACAAACTAATTCAAAACAGTTCTAGCAAACCTGCTCTGGCCCTACAAGCCGTATCCAACTTATAATGCCTATTAAAGGTATGCGCCGAAGACCAAGTAAGCAGCTTCAAGGATGTAATTGGTGTCCAGCCCCTTGAAGAAAGCAGCAGAAGAGGCAACAGCTCTTATGAAATGAACTCTAACAGACGTAGGCAACTATTTGCCATGAAAAGAATAACAAAAAGAAATGGCTTTAGATATCCAGGAGGAGATGTTTTGCTTAGAAACAGGCAAACCCAATGTCCTGAGATGAAAGAAAACAAAAAGTGATCAAACTTATGAATGGCTTTAGTTTTATCTAAATAGTACCTGAGCCGTCTGTGAAAATCCAAGGTATGCAAGACCCTCTCACTATCAGACTGAGGACAAAGGAAAAAGGAATGGAGTTGTACTGACTGATTCAAGGACAACTCATTTACTACCTTGGGCATAAAAAAAGGATTAGTTTGAAGGGAAACCCTGTCCCTGTGAAAAAAAAAAAAAAAAAGAAGGAATGAATGTTTATAAGAGCCTGGAGCTCAGGAACTCTCCAAGTAGAAGGAAGAACCAGCCACAGAACAGTCTTCCAGGTACAATATTGCAAAGAAGCAGAATCTGCAGGCTCAAAAGGAGCCTGAGATATTTTTTCCAAAACAGAATTAAGGTCCCAAGGAGGAGGAATAGGTTGTCTTGAAGGCCTAAGATGTAGGACACCTTTAATAAATTGTTTGACCTCAAAACAAGAAGCGAAGAGAGGATTCAAGGGCAGACACACAGAAATGGCTGACAAATGAGCCTTCATAGAAGAATAGGCCAAGCCAGACTAGGGCAATTCAGACAAATAAGAGAGGACCAAACGGACCCCCACTGAAAAATTGTCCTGGTTAAGAGCATGGCTCCAGACAGAAACACTTTTCCATTTGTGCATATAAGATTTTCTGGTTGAGGGTTTCCTTGCTTCCTATAAATCCCTGCGCATGTCCTCAGAAAGAGGTGTCTGAAAGGTATCAAAACCCTATCGCCCACAATGTTAGTTTAAAAGTGGACAAGTGAGGATGGATGAGAGATCACTTGTCCTCGGTTAGGAGGTCCAACTGGTATGGTAACTTGTGGTGATTGCCCCTGGCCAGATGCATTAAGAGGGGGAGCCAGTGCTGTCTCAGGCAAAAAGGAGGCACTAGGAAGATTTTTGGGGAGTTAGCTGAATCCTCTGCAGGACTGTTGGAAGTAGAGGCAGATGAAGGAAAGCATAAAGAAACATCCCCTTCCAAAGAAAAGAAAGGGAGTCCATCTTTCATGCCAGATGGCATGGCACTCTGGAACAGAAGAGGGGTTGCTGCCTCTTCAGGGTGGAGGCAAAAATATCTGTCTAAGGAATACTTCACCGATGGACAATGTCCAGGAACACTTCTCTGTGAAGCATCCATTCATGAGCTTGTGCTATCGACCTGCTCAGAGAGTCTGCCACTAGATTGTGCTCTAAAGAGATGTATACTGCCGGTGGTATGTATTTATTTTTAATGCTTTATTACTTCCATTTTACATTGATTAATCTTTTTTCTGTTTCAGCAAATAGATTTTTTCATAATGATTAACAAGTGTTATGAACTAGATAAAATGTGTTTTTAATCTTATTCCATCCAAAGATATTATTACTATCTTGTTCCCAATATTATCTAGTGTTGTATATGTTTTACACTACTGATTGATATTTCATATCCACAAATAGTGCATTAAGAGAAAGGATCTTAATTCATACTGATCTAATTCTGTTTTATGCTCTTCTAAGTCTGGTGTTATCCCATAATAGTCTATTCGAGTTTGCCCATTGTTAAGATTGTTCACTCTGAAAACAGAGCTATTACATGAAATTAGGCCACTATAGAACTAAAATGTATAAACCATCAAATAGTACCACGCTCAATTAACATCCATTAATCTTTCACATCCAACTGCTAGCATTTTAACTATACTGTCAGTTTTCCCTCTAAACCATACACACAAATTGCTTTATATTCAGACTTGCTGTTTTCTTAGGGTTCCAAAACAAGATTCTCTTTCAGAATGATATTGCTATGCTGGCTTCTGCTACCTCCACACTGTCTGCAAAATATGAAATATGAGAGAGAATAAAGTGGTGTACAGCCACTCAATGACAACAGAAAATCTCAAGGCAGTTGTCATCATCCATAGAGAGTTGCTTTTGTAAAATAAAAAGAAAAAAGTACCATTTTAAAAAATATGATTTCTCTATTAAGTCCTTCCCATATGGGTACATGACTATGCTCCACAGACGTGCGTAGACTTTGCAGTGTCAGTGTTAGTGACTTTTCTCACAGCACATCCAAAGTAGCTCTGCTGTCATGTTGCCACCCAGTCAGTACTACCCTCATCTTGTTTGAATCAGATTACAAACTGCATTAGCAAACATCACTGCTATGTGTTTCTCCACAAAACAGGAAGTGTAAAGGAAAAGGCTTGAGTAGTGATCACAAAGCTTAACAATACATTGCCATTCATCACAACAAGTCACACAAAAGCTGTCATTTTCCATATATAATCATTCCGGTAAATGCCCAGTCCCTCTAGACAAACCCAGAAGACAGTCTTGCTTCTCCTCACATAACCCAGTCGTTTACTATTGTTTGTGCGAACGACATTCTATTGGCTGCAATGTGCCAAAAAACAGAATGTCGAACACACAAGCACTGTTGCACCAGATAGTCGACTCCACTTATGCGAATGCACAACTGCATTCGCATAAGTGGAAATCGACTATCTGCACAGAGATCGGGGTAGAGCGGGGAGTGGAAATTCATCCACATCCCCACTGTAGTGTGATCGCGGAGTTAGAATATATAAGTAGGGGGTGTGGGGGGGTGCAGGAGGGCTTGCCCTCCTGCAAAAATGTGATAGCTGTATAGGAGTTTGATTTACATCAGCTCCTATACGACTATCACGTGGTGTTTTTGATAACAATGTCAAGTCAAATGCGTCGAGCATTTGGTTCGACATTGTGTACATTATTTATTTATTTTTTTGGTATTACCATTCGTTTATTTGAATGGCAAATGTTTTTACTTTCAAATAAACAATAGTAAACCATATATGTATATATATATATATATATATATATATATATATATATATAGTCATTAATGTTACTAATAGTATTTTCGTAATTCATTTATATCACTTATAGTAGGTAGTAGCTTTAAGACGTTATATTTTTTCTTTGACATTAGTTAACAGTTCTCCAAAGAATTTGTTTAATTCACGATGGGTAAGTATTAAATCCAGTTAGTATATTACAGGGGTGGGAAACTGAGGGGCCACATGAGAAATTGGACTGTTTTTTTAGGGCCAGATGAATAGGCTGAACTCAAGTTGTGCTCCACATTAATTTTATTTCTTTAAAAAAAACATAAATTGTATGGTTTTGATTAGCTGCTACTGGTAGATATTTCAGTTAGGCTATGAAAATGTGAAACAGGAATACTAAAAACACCAACATTTCATCGCTGTTTAATCAACATTTAGAAAAACAATTTTGTTTGTCACTTCATCTGCATGTGGCCAAGACCTTGGCTGGACAATCTAATTCCTTTGAGGATGTCGAGGGAAACGGAACAGTCTGCAGTTATTTAGCCCTCTACACATCACCTTGCAACACATTAAAGACATTATTTCTATTCCACCAGCAGCAAGAATGTATTATATCATTCATCAATTACAAAATATGTGAAGCTACATTTCCGTCATTCAGCATTTTCCAACTTTGCCAACATATTCAAAGTTTGTCATTGTCAAAACATTGTTATGAAAAACAGTGCTCACCATATTATCCCCCCCCGATAAGCTGTTATTAATATAATATCCATAGAATTACCCCCTTCCTTATTGTAAACAACTGCAGGGGGGGGTTATGATTTTCACCACCAATGCAGAAGGGCTAACATTTGAGAGAAACGAAATTGTAGTTTTAAATTCCACCTGAATATGGAAGTTAAGGGAAACACACGTATTTACTATGGTAGATACCATTCGTGAGAAGAAATCGAGGCATGGGAACCCTAAGGCAGAAAATATCAGATTCTGAGACAGGCAAAAAATTAAATAAAAACGACAAATAAAGAAAAATCATATATTTAAAGTGCATGACTGCACGAAAGTCCCATCCACATGCTACTTTCCCCTGTTCTCATTTGATATTTTTCTCAGCTCTTGCCAGCTAGACAAGCAGTGGTGTCTATCCGTTTCAGGAGCTGTCCAGCAGTTAGCTCCCCGAGATGGTTAGCATGACACAGAAGGATGGCTTAACATATCTCCACCTTGCCATCCTCACTGCCCTCTGGTGCAGTCTCAGACATCATTTTTGCAACTAAATAAGTAGCCTTCAACCCATCTCAGCTCCTATCCAACAGTAACTAGAAATTATGGAGCTCGCTTGTGATGATCCCAGCCCAGAGCCAAAGTCCATTTTGTGAATGCATGTTGAAAGCAGCTTGAGGACTGGCTAGAATGCAGAAATATTAGGGCGAAAAGATTCAAAGGATGAGCACACATTCGCACCTCTCATAACGCCGCCCATTTACTCCCCTCTCCCGCCCTGTTTTTTTGTTCATGATGTCTTCATTCTGTTGATTTACTATGATTTTCTGTGGGAAAAAAGTATTAAATCCGCCAACTTAACAAACTCCGATATTCTGTTTCGTTTTTTGAAACAGACTACCCGAGTTTAAACAGTGTTTTCCGGACTACTGGAGAATCTGGAAAAAACCAGTGTATTCTTGCAATTAGCAAGTGTTTTGTCTGACTTCTCATGGGCTGGTCAGGGACAGCCAAAGGGCCAGATGTGTGCTTGTTTTCAACCCTGAATTCAGCCTGTTTAATAAACTTGTGTCATATCTAATTAGGACTAATGATCAACCTCCTTCACTGTATGTCTTGGTCTAAAACATTTCTTCCTTCTCTCTGGAAAGCTTACCTCCAATCAGAATTATAAATAATGTTTTGGATGCCTGAAAACTAACTTACTGGGGTATTATTAATAGGATAGATTCTTGAATATTAGCACTACTTTTACAAACACTGTTGTTTATTATGCAATTTTCTATCAGGTTTAGTACAGCTTAACATTCATGGGCTGTTATACTAAGTTTACAGCATTTCAGAAAAACAGGAATGACCGCAAAAGTAAAAACAAATGCAATAAAAAAAAAAACGGTTCGGGTACACCAGAAAAACGGCTCACTAATACATTCATTTATTAAAATAAAAGTTCAACACAAGCACTTTCGCCCTGCTACAATGCAGGTCTTTATCAAGTGAATAAAAAATAAACAATCCCAATCTCTTAAATACCCTATTTCTTAAAAAGGCGCCAAACCATCTTAAAGGTACATACATTGAAAACACTGCATAATTAAAAGACAGTTAACACCTATTCACATTATTCCACTTAGTGCAAGTAAAATCCTGCAAAAACCATAAAACATCTTAAAAAATAACATAAAACATTGCTTAAATGTTAGCATGTAATCATAATGTGTCTCTACTTTATAATTTACTGGCTTTCTTTATCAGATATGGCTTAACAGAAATATGGCTATTCAGACCTGGGGGGTTCATTGCATTAAGTTTTACCGGGTTTCCCTACAACTAAGACAAGATTTACCTGAGCAGTATAAAAAACATTGTGCCTGATTGTTAAAACAAATAATTAACACTGACATACTGTAAATGTTTAAGTGAGTAATTATCGCTATAGTGGGTCTTTCTTCACAGATTTCGCTAAAAAGTGTTAGGCCATCCCAGTAAACAAATGGAGATAAATAAATAAGTACTAAATACTTTACTATCATCAGTATCTTTTTTTTCTTCAGCTACATATTATTTTTTCTGGTCCTGTATGATTTAACATAAATTTCGTAAACATCAAGTGCTACAAAATTGAGCCAAGATATTTATATATAGTTAGTTTAACTTGTGTTTGTCTTTGATATCATTTGTAAAGTATTTGGCCAATAACTTCACACTAACATATTATAACTTTACATTATATTTATATTATGGTATGCAGTCTTTGTTTCATTGTATAAGTCATATGTATTATTTCTATATCTGTTATCACATCATAAGTCTTTGTCCAAAAAACAAAAAAACAAAAAAAAAATGCACTGATATATTTTAAAGCTATGATGTGCTTATTTGAAATATACAGACTTTTGTATAAATTATGTTGTCAAACTTATGAGATTCTGATGAAATCCCTGGCTATAGGGAAGAAAGCGCTCAATCCTTTGTAATTTGGTTAATAAAGCATCGACGAGTGTTATGCCTTTATTAACTGTATTATTTTTGTAGTGTATTGTATGTTTGTTTGTGTCTTTCGGCTTTTCCCGGTAAGGGGTCGCCACAGCAGAACTCCGGTCCACTAATGATTGGCAGTTGATTTTTACATACCGGCTTGCCAGGCCTGACGCACAACCTTCAACAAAGGTACGCCTATTCACGCATGTCTCCATGCAGAAGACGCTCTGGCTGAGAATTGAACCGGACAGCGTCTTACTGTGAGGCGACAACGCTACCGCACCACCACCACCGCAGGTTGTACTGTCTCTAAAATTTATGAACAAAGTTCTGTTTTTTTTTCCACTTGGTAGACCTTATTCCTCTATCCCTTGGCTTCTACTATAAAAGGACAACAGCCAATTTGATTATCCCAGTAAACAAATGCAAATAAATAAATAAGTAAATAATTGAAATGTTTAGCTTGTTTTTCCTTGGTAGTATGCTGTGGTGGTTGTTTGAGTAGAGTACCTTTTAGAGCTTGTTAAATTTATCTTATTGTGTCTGATGTCATACAGAGTTTGTTGCATATTGTTTATTTTATTGTCTGATAACTGGGTAAATAAACTGTTCTATCAACCTTTCTCAGTTTAAATCCAGACTAGTAGCATTAATAAACAAGACTTCGTTATAACATGTCAGTGCTAATGAATGACACCAGAAACAGAGTAAGATGTTTGCAGATCTACTTTCTTAATTATTTGTCATTCTTCCACAAGCATTTAAAGACAGTCTGAGGAGAATGACAAAGGCAACAAACAAACCAAACGAACCCTTCCTGCCAGTGTTCTTCTTCATTTAAAGACAGTCTGTAGGATTTGGAGATTACTTGCAGCTTTACAGAAAAAATACTCCCAACTATAAATATTTCTTGTTTTGCCAATAAGTATGTAAACAGCATAATTATGGCAGAACACTATCTCAAAACGAGTTAAAGCAACTAACCATTATTTCTGTAGCACTGGCATTTATAACAGTCACTGAGAAATTCCTTCATTTTAACCTTGCATTTTGCTGGGTTCAGCTAATTTCTGTTGGATGCAGGGATCTTGCTGGCTGGAACTATATTATCAAAAGATGTCCACTGTTAGCTAGGATAAAAACAGGCCTTTGCAAAGTCAACACCCAATGTTGTGCATATCTTCCAAGTTTGTGGCAGACAATGCTTGAGGTATAATAATAAAAAACATATTCAGAAGACATTTGGCTACAGTCATTGTTGGAAGCCACCAGGCTTTCTGTATGGAAACGCAGTGATGCTCCCTGTCATCCAGTAATTGACATATTTTATTC
The DNA here is from genome assembly GCF_019279795.1 of Protopterus annectens. Taxonomy (NCBI): domain Eukaryota; kingdom Metazoa; phylum Chordata; order Ceratodontiformes; family Protopteridae; genus Protopterus; species Protopterus annectens. The sequence goes on along the minus strand of NC_056728.1, from coordinate 562,114,922 downwards.
TGTGTGATTGGAAGTGGCTCTCTGTTTTGAAAGAAGTTCTGAGCCATGATTAGCAGAGCATATTTCAGTAGGTGAGATTTGTTTTCTACTGACCAGGGGAGATCCGGCCATGCTACAAGGGGACACTATTCTGCTCTTTCTTTGACCTGCCAATGATTCAGACACGTGATTACTATTTAATTTCTCACCCAAAGGACAGGACATCAGGGGAACAGCCTCCACCCCCCCACCCCTTTGCTACACTTACAGTGTGAATCCAAGTGCCTGGTTTTTCAACAGAATTCACATCTTTCTGATGTTGCTCACAGCCAAGGTGAGTACACTTAAGAACTGAGTAATTTGGTAACATTAAACACAGACATGTTTCTGTGCTGTTTTGGGTTGTTACTGTGGGAGTTTGTTTGTTGCACTGCATCATGAGAGAAAGGAGCTGTAAGTCATCCAAGACTCAATAGGAATTTCTGTTAGACTGGAAGTGCTGTGCAGTATAAACAGTAGTGTACTTTGATTACTTGTAAATCTTGCATGTGTAAAAACATAGCAACTATGACAGTAATAAGCAAAAAGGGAAATGTATTTCTTTTAGCTAGTCACTAGAGAAAAAATACAAAAGATGTCACTGTCATGTCAGTCTGTTTTAATTGTGGTTAGGAGTCTACTAACATATAATTGTCATGTAACATTTCCCTAATTTCAAAGGAATTCCTACAAAAAAAATATCAAAAATATTTTACTGCACTTTTATCATTCAGCTGTGCCATAAGCATCTTTCTTTCTGAAACCTGGCATGTCATTTACTATAAAATGTTGTATCAAGATGCAGGGATCAAAGCAGACATTTCCCTTAGCATACTACTGAAGTCTCTCATGACTACATCAGTACTCTCTGTTGCTTGTTAGAACTGGTGGTTAATAATAAGTATTTTTGTTTTTTCAGGAAGCATTACAAACAAAATGTGCATTGGTAATGAGTGCTACAAAATTAGTTTTATGAGTGTGAGGTAGCATTTTATACTCCCCAAAATATTTTGTAAATGTTTTGTAGTATGACAGATTTATTGCTGACGTATTTTTCTGATTGATTGGAATGTTGATGATGTAATATCATTGCAAAATTGTCTGCAAAAGCATCTTGTTTTTTTATTCACTTTTAATTCTAGAGATCTGTGGTGCATTATTTGGATATAGCGACTTTGTATAATAATGCTACAGAGTCTTTTTCATCTGCTTTATATAGGAAACCTACCATTATGAATAGTTACACGCACACATCCAGTGCTCACCCTGCATATATATTAAGGATATTACAAATGGACAGACAGGTAGGATAGTTAAAATAGATGCCAGCTATTTAAGACAGAATTTAATAATTTACTAGATATATTTGTTAAAAAGAATTACAGTAGAACATTTACTAGAGACCAAGTAGATGAGATCAGAGAAAATTAAGAAAGGTGAAAACCCATTTTTGAGTCAGAATCTGTACAACTTAGAGAACACGAGTGCCAAATTACACCCCTTTCTGGAGCTTGAAGGCATTGCAGAAAATATCATTGACTGTATTAGAGCATTCTCCGCATCAAAAATGCTTTAAATAGCAATTGAAACGTTATTATGGGGTACCTTGATTTAATAATAAACTTAGTGACAGGCATATATTTGTTGGTAAAAGAGCCGATTACGTAGAAGTAAAATTAGAATGATCTGACACTTTTGGTATAGAAGGAAAAAATCAGTGATGCAACATGGAAGAAGAAATGAATGTTCAAATGTGGTGCTTGTAAGTGGTGTAAATATATTTATGAAGGACCATTGACTAATCTGGAGCATATGGAGAAAACTGCACCCATATAGAGTAGATTCAATTGTCAAAGATCTATGGTTGTTTAGTGTGCTGTGTTTACTTCCCGTTAATTCCCTTTATACTAGTAAAACAAAAGGAAGTTGTTACAATGCATTAGTGACCATTTATGTGCTACTAAAATTAACAGTGGTGATATTGCTTTGTTCAAACATTCAAAAATGTGTAGTTCATTCAGTAAGCTTTTATTTAATGTGAACAAATTGTTGAACACTTATAACTGGGGATGTGAAGATTTTTTTGGAAGTGTCAGAGTTAAAATGGCAGTTCAGGCTATGTGCTAACAAGTTTAAAGGCTCAAATGAGGTTTGAAATGTAGAATGTATTTTAATAGGTAGGTTAATGAGCTAAATCATATTTTAGCGAGATTTTTTAAGAGATGCCAACATAAATTATGCATTGATTTTTGCTTGGTTTACTTTTTATGGCATGTGACTTGAGTTTCTGTTTAAGTGTGAGCATTTTGTTTTCCTAACTCAGTTCTGTTTAAATCTTATGATGAAAGGAATCTTGCTTGATTTATCAAAAAATCACGTAGAATGTTCTAATAATTTTGGTATAGAAGAAAAAAATCAATGGTGCCAAATGTAAGCAAAAGGGAATGTTCAAATGTGGTGCTTTTAAGTGGTGTAAATATAGTTGTGAAGGACCATTGACTAATCTGGAGCATATGGAGAACATTCCTCTCAACTGTCCCTGATTTTAACACAGATTTTAGCTCTGTCCCTCTTAATCCATCTAAAAGCTGGTGACTTTTTGAGAAAAGGCGGTGAGGTACATTTAATAAATAATGACAGTAATTAAGAGTTATAGACTTATTTTACTTCAGGAAATGTATAATAATTCACATTCTCTTCATCTGTCAATGTTTTAATTTGAAATTTGTACTAATATTTTAAAAGTGTTCATTGTCCCTGATTATTTCTGGATTTGTCCATGAGTCTTGAGATTTGTCTCTGATTGGTTGAAATTTGTGGATTCACTTGTCAGAGTTTTGTGATTTTTATTGTACTTTAGAGAATGGGCAAACTGTACGTCAACACCGTGACTGGAGAATGAATGTTCAACAGCAGGGTATTAATGTACAGGTAATGTGTGCTGACAAGTTTGCTGCTTCATGGCAGCTTATCAAGCTGCTGTGGTGCTCGAACTGTAAAAAAACTAACGGTCGCCATTATCTTACATTCGCTAAGCAGTAGTTCTACTGTTTAGCGAGCATAAAATGTAAAAGAAAAAAAAAGGAGAGAGAGAGACTGTGTGTGTGTGTGTGTGTGTGTGTGTGTGTGTGTGTGTGTGTGTGTGTGTGTGTGTGTGTGTGTGTGTGTAAGAGAGAGAGAGAAAGTGAGAGTGATCTTGTGTGATTGAATGCATGTATGAAAGCAGAGGAGCCTGTGTGTGTGAGAGAGTGAGAGCGATCTTGTGTGACTGAATGCATGTATGAAAGCAGAGGAGACTGTGTGTGTGAGAGAGCTTGAGAGAGAGTGAGCATGATCTTGTGAGAGTGAATGTGTGTATAAAAGCAGAGGAGCATGTGTGTGAGAGATCACGAATGAAAGCAGCGGAGACTATTTGTGAGAGCTTGAGAAAGAGGGAGAAACCGATCTTGTGTGAGTGAATGTTTTTATGAAAGCAGAGTAGACTGTGTGTGTGTGTGTGTGTGTGTGTGTGTGTGTGTGTGTGTGTGTGTGTGTGTGTGTGTGTGTGTGTGTGTACATATATATATATATATATATATATATATATATATATATGTGTGTGTGTGTGTGTGTGTGTCAAAGGAGAAGACACTGTGTATGTGTATATGAGAGAAAGAGTGGGCTCTCTGTAAAATTGTTGTTTTACTTGCTTATTATTTTTTTAAGCACTATATTATTTTTTGTATATGTTTCATGTAAAATGCTTCCTCCAACACCATTAACATTTACTACAGCAAGTTTGAAACATTAGGTGGAGGAACTATTTTATATTAAAATATGTAAAAATAATATAGTACTTAAAAAATAAATAAGCAAGTAAAACACAACAATTTTACAGACATCCCATTCTCTAAGCGCAATAATATCCTCCAGGGCGCCTGCGGCGTCAGGCCTCTTAACACTTCTCTTCCTTAACCTGGTTCTCATCCTATCTTGAAAACCGACAACAAGCAGTACTATGGAAAAATTCTCTATCTGCTCTACTACCCATCTCTTTAGGAGTACCTCAAGGATCTGTACTAGGCCCACTCTTATTCTCTATCTTTATTAATGATCTCCAATCATCTATCCAAAACACTACCTGTATACAATATGCAGATGATTCCACCATTATTTGCACAGCTTCCACTCAATCTGAACTCCAGTCACTGACACAATCTACCTTTTCTACCGTCGAACAGTGGTTCTCAAAAAGATGTCTTCTCCTCAACCCCAAGAAAACAAAACTTTTACTATTCTCACCTACCCACAAATCTTCTCAACTAAACTTTACTATTACTGCAAGTGATAATTCCCTCATCTCCCCTGACTCTACTACCAAACTGCTTGGTGTCACTATTGATAATAATCTAAGCTGTGATTATCACATCAATAACACTATAAAAGCAGTTAATAAAAAGATTGGTTCACTGTACAGAATTAAACCCTTCCTTACACCAGAAGCACGGACCACCTTAGCACAATCACATCTTATCTCTACCCTTCTGTATGCTTCCTCTATTTACACTAACCTCTCTAAAAGCAACCTTAGGAAACTGTCTACATCCTACCACAATATAGCTCGTTTTGCCACAGCATCCCAGTATAGAACACACCACTGTATAAACTTAAAACAGTTACACTGGTTGGAACTTCCTAATAAACTTATCTATCAACAACTATTAATAACACATAACATTCTATATCAACCATCAAAGACACCTGCTCTTAGTAACCTCTTGAACCCCTATAATAACTTGAAACAGCTGCGCTCCTTGAAAAGCTACAAGTCAACACAACTAGAATCACAAATTCTGCAGGTAACTGCCTTTTCTCCAACTCAGTAGGCAAAATATGGAATAACCTCCCCTCACACATTACCTCTCTCGGCTCCTTTCATCTTTTTAAAAAACAACTTCTTTTACATCTGAACAACTTCTGGCTCTGCTCTTGTACCAATCCAGACTAATCTACTTTCTTCATTTTACTATCATAATTCCTTATTTCAAAACTGCAATCTTTCTCTGTGATCACAAATGACTTAATGACTGTACTGCTACTACTGTTCTCAAAAAAAAAAAAGGTACAAACATTGTCTTTTATAAGTATGTATATACATTTTTTAAAATATGTAATTACCCCATTCTCACATAATTGTACTGTAAAGAATTAATGCCTTTCTCAATACGTAGATAGCACTATGTGTTTTTTATTACTTTAGCTAGACTAATATGTATGCATTGTTGCTCACTGTCTGTGTCTCACACATTTATTGTAATTGTTTAATCTCTATAACCTTGTTTTTTATTACTTTATCTAGACTAATATGTATGCATTGTTGCTCACTGTCTGTGTCTCAGACATTTATTGTAATTGTTTAATCTCTATAACCTTGTTTTAATCTGTGGAGCTTTTCTCCCCGGGCCTCCACTGAAAATGGAAATTATCCAGCTGGACTAGCCCGGTCAACAAATGTAAAATAAATAAATAAAATAAATAAAACACTCCTGGGCGGGTGTTAATTACACATTAACACACACCCTGTCAGACAGTATTGCTTGCATGTTTACTTCCTGTAACTCCCTTTACACTAGTAAAACAAAAGCGATTTATTACAATGCATTAACAACCATTTATATGCTACTAAAAATGGTCACTAGTGACCATTTATATTTTACTAAAAATAACAGTAGTGATATTGCTTTGTCTAAACATTTAAAATGTGTTTTTCATTCAGTAAGTTTTTTATTTAATGTGGACAGGTTGTGGAGGACTTACATTGGGGATGTGGAGAATATTTTTGGAAGTATCAGAGTTAAAATGCCAGTTAAGGCCATGTGGTAATAAGTCTTCAAGCTTGAATGGGGTGTGTAGTATAAAATGTATTTTAGTAGGTACATTAATGAGCTAAATTGTATTTTAGAGAGTATTTTTTATAAGACATGCAGACATAAATTCTGCATTGACGTTTGCTAGCTTTACTTTCTGTTATGTGACTAGGTTTTTTTTCTTTAAGCGTGGATATCTTGTTTTCCTAACTCAGTTTGGTGAAAAACACATTGGCATAACCAATTTGGTTGACAAGGCAGTTAACTGAAAAACTGACAAATCAGTACAACACCTGCCAACAACACAACATTTTTGCATTGCCCCTACACCCCCTACTAATTATTTATACCAACTCCGAGATCACACTACAGTGGAAAAAATGAGCAAATTCCCTAATTCCTACTGTGCCATGATCTCACTCAGAACGGTTTAGGGTTTCAATAGTGCGGTCCTTTGACTAATTAACATAGACCCATTGAAAGCCCTTGGATATAATAAAAGAAACAACTTCATACTTTTTAGTCTGTTTGGATTCTTTGGATTCATTGTTGGTTTTATACACCACTCAGGCAAGTGTTTTTTTTTCTAGTACTAGTAATGTACTGATTTGCTCAATTTTTTTTTGGTTCCTGCCATAGCTGTCTCCTGCTAGCCATATCCTAGAGCCCCTCCTTAATCTTTTACTCCAGCTTTCCGTGACCTCCCCCAACTTACCTCTTTGGAGTATGATTCTACAAACAGGAAATCTTTAGGTTAAGTGATCAGAGAAAGTCAGCAAAGAGGAGATCAGGGCATCATGGTACTGCACCATCCCAATAGCTGTAGAGAGCCTTTTTAGTATGCTTCACCCACTGTCCTTCCTAATTCCCAATGTACCTTACATATATATACACAGGCCATTGGCTTAGCATTCATGGTCTCCACCACAACTGCTAGTCATTAGCTGAAAACCCATCCCCTGGGATAGGTGATTTGGCAAAAATGTCACTGCACCCTGTCCCCCCAGCTGACATATACATTTGGCTGCTGTTCACAAATGAAGGTATGTAGAGACAGGAAGATCAGCCGTTGGTAGTGTAGTAATGGCAATATTGTAGGTATTATATTAGACTGTGGTGGTGAAGTCACAGCTGACTTATAAGACAAAGCTCTTAGTTTATTGGTCATCCTTATGTATGGTGAAGAGCTTTGCATACTTGACTGAGGAGTTGAGACTGAAGCTAGAAATGGCAGAAGTAAATTTTTTCCATAGGGTACCTGGTTGTAGGAGCTCAGCAGTTTATGAAAATCTCACAATGGAGCTACTGCTTCTCCTGGTTAAGAGAAGTTAGCTGAGAAGGCATGGGAACCTGTAAGGATGTCTCACTTGCGTACTTACCAAAGGAAATATATGAGGCACCATCCACTGGGAAAAGGACCTGAGGGAGACCGAGGATATGTTGGAGCAATTATTTCCCTCAGATTGCCTGATATTTCTGAAGATTTCATGATGAGCTGTAAACTGTTGCTGAGAACTGTAAGTCTGGTATGCCATGCTCAACTTGATTTCACCTCTGACCTCATTAGGAAAAGTGGTTTATGAACTGGATGGATGGATGGATGAATGGATATATTCGTGGCTAACAGTTGGTCTTTAACATGGATTAACAATATTTTATGGTGGTCAACACCTTCTCTGAATTGGTGCATGCTTAAACTAAAGTTTACTATACTTTGTGTTTTATTATGTTGTCTTTTCCAGAAAAAGGTAGCGTAACAGAAATGTTCATAATGCTTTGCTAGTTTTCATTTTAATACACTTTTATTTTTCTTTAGTAATTCTGTCATATAAACAGGATAACTCATATGATTTTCTTATCAGTAAGTGGGGTTTGAGGCTTCATTGTACTAGTAAATCAAAAGGTTATGTTCTAACAATCTTGTCTTCATCCCAGAGACTCACCATCAATCTTGTATTTTCATTGACGGTTTGAGTTGGTTGTCTGACAGTGTTTCATAGAACATGTGTAAGTGTTCAAGGCACATGTATATAGATAGTGTTGCAAGGAGCCATTTTCATTTCTTTTTGCCACTTAAATGCTTCATATTTCATATCAGCACCCAAGTAATCTAAACTGTGTAATGGCTCACACTAATTTACCATTTATGTCTTTCTTCAGAGACCTTCATTCTCACTTTAAATATATTTCTGATGGCTATGATAGGCTTGTTGCAGCTTTATTTAACATAGATTTTGGTGTTTATGATTGCTTTTAGTATTTTAACCCCTCCTTCTTGAAGATATATAACAGTGCATAGAAAAAAATCATGTTAAAAAAAGGTTAGGTTAAAAAAAAAGTTAGGGTCATCAAACCTGGAAGAGGTAAATCATCAAAGGAGGCTATGAAATAATTGAATATATAAAAATATTCTGGTGTTCCTGAGGAAGACAATGTTTTTCAAATGTCTCACACACATACATGGAAACACAGTAATTTTCTAAGTGCCAAAGCTCTCCTGACTGACCTCATTACTGCCAAAAGTTAATTCTTTAGCAGCATCTTCATCAGTACCCACATTGATCTCATTTGAGACTTTGCTGGGTACAGAAGTTTCATTGCTGGATGAACCTACTCTTTCAGAACTTCTTTATGGGCCAAGGCCTGACCCTCCATTCCCTCATCTTATTTGGTTCTGATGTGGTTCAGCTCCCAATTAACTACAAATCCTTTGCCAGACAGTATTTTAATTTTGTTCAAGAACCCACATAAAATAGCAAGGACCTGAGGTAGTACTTCTAGTGAACTGATTTTGGACTGTAATTTGAACATTGATATACTAGTCTTTGAACACTAAAGAAGGTTTATGAGGAAAAAGGAAAGTAGGATTTTCCCCAATAATTTACTGATAGATGAAGGTTTTTCTGTGAGATACATTCAGTATGTTTCTCCTTAGGATTTTTATGTGAACATTCATTCGGTTCCTGTGTTGGGTATCAGAAGGCATTTGTTTATGGATATCGTCAGTTAAATAGGTGAATTTTTCAGTTGGTCTGTGGGAAATCCATCTTCTTCTGTAAAGGTGTAGTTAGAGTGAGGGCTCTCTATTGATATGTCAGTACTAGAAATGTTGAGGGACAAAAAGCCGTAAACAAATCTCCGAAATGACAAGAGAATAGTAAATCTCAAAAATCGCTGTTCTCCTTAAAACCTTTTTTTTTTGCACGGGGACCAGGCCCTCACACCCCTGAACTTATATGTATCGACTCTGAGATCTGCATACCTCGGAGAAGAGGAAATACTCCAAGAAATGGCATCTCAGACTTAGGACCAAAAAGACACATCAAGACTGGTTAGAAATATGTCAAAATTTTTTTTCAGGATGGTTCCTTTGAAAACTATACACCCTTCCATAGTGTGTTGTATATTACAACCTTAAACATCGAAGATATCTTCATTTTCTGGTGAGTTCCTTTCACAGCCTTAGACATTGAAGAAATCTTTAATGTTCAGCAAGTTCTTTTCACGTAAAATATTTTGGCTTCCAAGTAGCACATACGACAACCTTGAACATGGAAGATGTCTTCATTTTCCAATGAGTCCCCACATAAAATATTTTAGATGCCAAATAGCACAAGCACCATTTTCAGTTCTGAACTTTGACATTTGGTCTGTCTACAGCTCTCAGAGTATTTACAAAATGATTAGCTTAAATATTAGCACACTTAAGAAGGCAAACCATTACAATATTGTTCCGTCCAGGCAATTGTTTGACATTGGCAGATCTGTTTCTGGGAGACAGCTTTATAACTTAATCTGCACCATTCAACATTCTATGATCCGGGTATGCAAATTGAGTTGGCAGATGCCCTGAGTAGGAAGATGTGATTGGCTCATGAGTAGAAACTGGATCCATGGCTCTATCAAGAGATAATGCTAAGGCAGAGTCATCAGGTACATCTTTTTGCCACACTTTCAACAGTCAAGTCAAAACATTTAGTCATGTTGTTTTCCCCAGTGCAGTGCAGAAGATAAGTGCTTTCTTCTTTTAATGGAATCTAATCCTTATGTATGCCTTTCTGCTTTTTTCCTGATCTATAAATTGCTTCTCCAAGCAAAGAAAGGCAAAGCTAATCTAATCCAGATAACTTCTTTTGGCTAAATCAGCTATGATTTTCCTGTTAATAAGCCATATGGCTATCATCTCTGTGCAAATCCTTACTGACACATCAACAGGGCATAGTTTTCCATCCCAATATGAGAATTCGGAAGCTATTCATTTAGATGATAGAATGTTGATTCTCAACTATGCATAATATTCCTGCCAGTTTTAGATGATAGAATGTTGATTCTTAACCATGCATAATATTCCTGTCACTTGTTACATGATTTAAAGGAGGCATCATCATCTTCTTTCGGCTGTTTCCGTTAGGGGTCGCCACAGTGGATCATCTGTTTCCACTTCTTCCTGTCCTCTGCATCTTGCTCTGTCACACCAACCACCTGCATGTCCTCTCTCACCACATGCATAAACTTTATCTTAGGGCTTCCTCTTTTCCTGTTACCTGGTAGCTTCATCCTTAGCATCTTTTTCCAATATACTCAGCATCCCTCCTCAGCACATGTCCAGATCAACGTAATCTTGCCTCTCTGGCTTTGTCTCCAAACCTTCCAACCTGGGCTGACCCTCTAATATACTTATTCCTAATCCTGTCCACCCTTGTCACACCCAGTGCAAATCTTAACATCTTTAACTCTGCCACATCCAGCTCAAACTCCTGCCTTTTTGTCAGTGCCACTGTCTCCGACCCATATAACATAGCTGGTCTCACTAACCTCTTGTAGACCTTCCCTTTCACACTTACTGGTACTCGTCTGTCACAAATCACTCCTGACACTCTTCTCCACTCACTCTATCCTGCCTGTACTCTCTTCTTCACCTCTCTTCCACACTCACCGTTACTCTGAACTATTGATCCCAAGTATTTCAACTCATCCACCTTCACCACTTCTACTCCTTGCATCCTCACCATTCCTCTATCTCATTCACACACATATATTCTGTCTTAGTCCTGCTGACCTTCATTCCTCTTCTCTCTAAAGCATATCTTCATCTCTCCAGGGTCTCCTCCACCTGTTCCCTACCCTCACTACAGATTACAATGTCATCTGCAAACATCATAGCCCACGGGTCTCCTGTCTGATCTCGTCTGTCAACCTGTCCATCACCATTGCAAATATGAAAGGGCTCAGAGCTGATCCTTGATGTAACGCCACCTCCACCATAAACGCATCCGTCACTCCCACCACAGACCTCACCGCTGTCACACTACCCTCGTACATATCCTGTACCACTGTTACGTACTTCTTTGACACTCCCGACTTCCTCATACAGTACCACAACTCCTCTCTAGGCACTCTGTCATATGCTTTCTCTAAGTCTACAAAAACACAATGCAACTCCTTCTGACCTTCTCTGTACTTCTCTATCAACACTCTCAGAGCAAACATCACATCTGTAGTGCTCTTTCCTGGCATGAAACCATACTGCTGATCACTAATCATCACATCCCTTCTTAACCTAGCTTCCACTACTCTTTCCCATAACGTCATGCTGTGGCTGATCAATTTAATCATTCTGTAGTTACTACAGCTCTGCACATCATCCTTATTCTTAAAAATCGGTACCAAAACACTTTTTCTCCATTCCTCAGACATCCTCTCACTTTCCAAGATTTCATTAAACAATCTGGTTAAAAACTCCACTGCCATTTCACCTAAACACCTCCATGCTTCCACAGGTATGTCATCTGGACCAACAGCCTTTCCATTCTTCATCCTCTTCATAACTATCCTTACTTCCCCTTTGCTAATCCATTGTACTTCATGATTCACTATCCCCACAGCATCCAACCTTCTCTCCCTCTCATTCTGTTCATCCATCAGCCCCTCAAAGTACTCTTTCCATCTCCTCAACATGATTTAAAGGAGACAAAGGTACCCTAATACATGAAAATCTTGCATGCAGAAGTGAAAGATTGGTTTCCTAGGCTATGTTACTTTGAATCCTTTGCATTGTCCCTTTTCAAAATTATGAGACTATTGGGTTGTTTCACTGTAATGTCAGCATGCATTATGATTCATGATTCTGCAGTATTCACTTACATGCTACATTTTCCTCAGTTTATTCACATACATCTTAAAAGGCTTTCATTAAATGATTTCTAAAAGGCATTTTTTATATTCCTGAGATTTGAATTTCTTGGATAAACTGGTATTTTATAATGTTAAACCTGTGAGAGACTGTAGAGCTAAATATCTTCAAAAGCAGTTTTTCAGGTGATTGTTACATATGGGGGGATAATTTCAGAATTACAAGCTCTCGTGATAATCTCTTTATTTAGTTTTCGGTAATGAGAGTCTCACTCATGGTATCCCATAACCAGTCTATTCACTTGCCGTTTGTATGCAGATTGCCATAATTAGAGGAAACATAATTTACCTTGCTGGATGTGGACAGAAAATTTATGCTAGAAGAACCGACAAAAACAGAAGAACTGTGTATCTATGTATTTCATCAATAAAAGCAAGAGAAAGAAAAGCCTACCAATCATTGAGCAAACATTATCAGAATGGTTGTTTTACTACATTGCCTTTTGCAAGGACACACATTCTGATAGGATAAGTTTAATAAATGATTACTAGTGCATTCCACTAGGGTAGCAGCAATATCAGCTGCAGCATGCCTCAGAAATGTTTTTGCACAAGATGTTTTCGAGGCTGACACATGGTTTAGTGTCCACATGTTTGCCAAATATTGCGCAGTTCAGAGGTAGGACTATCCTTGATTGGCTATACTACCCAGGATCTTATAACTGTCCGCCTTCCTTGGATATAATTTTGTATCTGATGTCAATCTTCATTCTATCCTCAAGAAGTGGGTTTGGATCTGATTCATTTCCGATTTGGCTGTTGCTAAGGATCCCAGCTACCAAATCTCTTGAGCTTCTCCCTTACCCACAACGCACCTCTCATCTCGTTTGCCACTTCTAGCTATCAGACTTAGTCTACCATCTCTCTCAAGCTATGTTTAGATAAGTAAAAATGTCTCTGTTATTCATTTAGATAGTTTTCACTTTTTGTGACTAATAACTATATAACCCCTTTTCGCTGTATTGTTCCTGTTTTTCGCTGCTGTTTGTACTCCCTTGCCCTTACGACTTTGTCATAATCCTGTTCATACCATTGTTGGTATTCTCTTGCTCTTATTCTTTCTACTAGTTAGTACAATTAGTGTGTTGTATTTATAAATTTCTATTTTTGCTGTTCCCCTTGTTGTTTTTCCCTTTTATCATAATTGGTACACTTAGATACTATCATTAGTATCTCCCTTTCCCTTACGACTCCTTCGTAGTTTCTTCATATACCATTGTTGGTATTCCCTTCCCTTTCTTTCCTGTCTTAACAAAAAAAAAATATATTATATTTCTAGTATTTCTCTGTTGTTGTCTCTGACTAGATAATATATTATGGCTGAAAAACCTGCAGGTTTTAAAAAGTGCTCAAAGTGCTGGCATAAACTGCTGCTTTCAGATGCCCACACTCTTGTGTGTACTGTTTGGGCCCCCTGCATTTGCAAGAGGATTGCTCTTTTTGCCATGGGTTTAACCAGCAAGCTCTTACTGTGCGTAAAAATAAGCTGATATTGAAAGGCCTCATCCCATCTTCCTTTGGAGAAGCCACACCCAGTCTCCAAGGTCGAAGTCTTCTACTTCATCAAAATCTTCTTCCGACTCTTCTCGGAAGAGAAGTTCAAAAGAACTGGTCTGAACCCCGGATCATAAAAAGCAAAAAGTGCAGGATTCAGCTACTTCTTTGGATCCTACTAAGTCGAAGCAAAACATTATGGATGCGACATTGGCCAAGTCAGATCAGAAGACCTCAAAACCATTAGATCCTACTTTGTCATATCTGACAGAACTCTCAGAAACACTGTATTACCCTCGGACCAGATACGCTCTGTCAGTGGATCCAGTTCCTGACAGACTTCCAACACCATTTTTACAGAAACCACCCCCCCTCCACTTACTCCATTCATTCCTCTAGAAACCTCACAAAAGAAGAAGATGCAGAGAGAATGACAAGGAAGATCCTCTCGGCACAGGGGCAGATTGGTTTTCCTTCAGTGCCTATCCCTCTGGGTCAGGTTACTTGACTTTCCTCTCCCTCCACAAGTTCCTCTTCTAACACCTTCTGTTGCTTTAGAGTTACAGGATCCCAGCCATCCTGATCCATCAGTCTTGAATCTGAGGATCACTGTATCCTCGGACTCGACATTGTCTCTGAGACCTCCAGTCCATTCAGCTCCAGAGAGCTCGTGGAGCTGAAGCCTGCCTGTCTGATCCGAGGTGCAGTATTTGACTCCGAAGTTTTCGGAGCCATCTCTGCTCCTTGGAGCATGGACACTGGACAGTTCATCCCCGGCTTCCACCTTGGGGGTCATGCCAGTGGAGCAGTGGGTTGATGATTTGGAAACCTGCTTTCCCAAATCAGAGCCTCTCTCTATCTCCTTCAAGCTCTGGCTTTGCGGCTGCAAAGAGTGTGTTCTCTGCCTTGGCAGACCAGATGTAACCTTCATCCTTGGATCCTAGATATTTTGCCATTATGTTTCACTGTCAAGACCCTCACCACCTTTCTACACAGAGGCATCCAGTACAGAAGCCTCAGGTTCCCTCTTAGGGAATTTTGATTTTCTCTTCTGAGACTTCCCCAGAGCATCCCACTGAGGAAGTTCCCAGGAAGAGGACGTGCAAGAGGAAGCACCTAGACTCCCCGCAGGAGTCCATCACTGAAGACACACATTTCATTGAGGGCGAAGAGTCCCCACAGTCATCTCCTGAAGAAGTCCCCTTTGGAGACATCTTAGAAATCCTTAGAGAGGTGGCTGGCCTCCCTCTAATTATATGCTAGAGGAATCTGTTCTTCTAGAGGCTTTCATTGCAGGACCCTCTACCTCCCTGCTGACTCTACCCTCTGATGAGCTTGTTGACATGATCTCTCAGCGAGTGTCAGAAGAACCCAACTCCAGAGAAACCACAACGTGGAGACTGGACAGGATAATGGCACCACCTGCAGATAGACAGTTTTGGGAGAAACGGGTTCCAGTTGATGCCATGGTTGTTGTGTTAGCCACAGAGATGGAACTAGCAAATGAGAGTTCCATTGTCCATCTCCCCCAATCAGGAGTCTTGTGCGATGGACAGATTGGAGAACATGGCTTTGCTTCAGTGACCTTTGTCTTACTGTCGCTGAACTAATTGGCATACTTTATCTACTTCAGAGAGATTTGACTAAGGAATAATCAAATACTCTCCCAGTAGCCATTTTTGAAGCAGTTCAAGTTTCAGTAACTTCTCAGTTGGCAACCCTACTGTCGATATTCAATAGTTCTATGAGGTTAGTTTCCAACATAGAGAAAGGGACCTTCCATGAGGAGGCATGCCTGGATGCACTTGTGCAATTTTGCAGAGCCATTTAAGTCCAATTTCATCAATGCCCCCTTTGATGGAACTACTCTTTTTGGTCCTAAAGTAAAGGAAACACACACTGTCCAGATGTGGGAAGGATGGGAAGACCTTGTCTGTTGTGGGCATACTTTTTCGGCCCTCCAGAAATCCTACTCCATAAATCAGCATAGTGCCCAGAAAATGTGGTTCAAAAAGTCCCAAAGTCCTTTCCAAGACACACATGGAGGAGGTTCCTCCAGGGGCAGGGGGAGGGGACTCCAATGGAAGTTGTCACTCTTGTGGCAGAGGTGGCCTGCAAAACCAGGGTTCACGCAGGTCTTTCTTTGACAAACCCTCCCAGCACTCCTGAATGGAGGCCTGACTATCCACCTCTGGAGACAGTTGGGGGACAGTTATTCTAGCACCAGAGATCCTGGCTATACTTAACTAAAGATACTTGGGTGCAGAGGATTATACCCAGAGGTTACATAATACCATTTTCCCTACCATCTCCAATTCCAAGAAAAATCCCCCATGTTCCACTCAGTCAGAGGGATCAAGCAGCAATTCAGATGCAAAAGCTGCTAGAAAAAAAAAGTCTTCCAAGAGGTCCCACCAAACCAGATAGGATCCGGAACTTACTCAAGGTTCTTTTTAAGGCCAAAGAAAGCAGGGGACAGGATACCAATTTTGGATCTCACAAATCTAAACAAATCTGTTCACCAAACCATGTTCTGGATGGTTACAGTTCAGCTCAAGCTCCCTTTTTTGGGCAAGGATGACTGGATGTACTCGATAGATCTTCAGGATGCCTATTATCACATAAAAATGAACAGGTGATCTAGAAGTTCTTATGCTTCCAGCTAGAAGCCAGTTATTGCCAATTCAGAGTACTGCCCTTTGGAGTCACCACAGCCCCTAGGGTGTTCACCAAATGCATGGCAGTAGTAGCTGATTACCTCAGACTGCAGGGATTCAGAGTGTTTTCCTACCTGGATGACTGTCTCATTACCGCTGCGGCCAGGCATCAAATCATACACACAAGGGATCAGGTTCTCCACACCTGTACTGTCCTAGGAATAACCATAAATTACAGCAAAATACAACTTCAGCCAACTCAGAAATTGGACTTTATTGGAACACTTCTCAATACAAAGTCTGCCATTGCTTCCCTTCCACCACACTGAGTTCAAACAATAAAGTCACAGTTCAAGAATGTTGTAAAGAATACCTCAGTTTCAGCCCGTACAGTTCTCTGCACTCTAGGCCTCATGGCTGCAGCGATAACCTTGGTTCTGTTAGCCAGGACATGCAGATCCTTCATTTGGATGCTGGCTATGCAATGGTCAATCCTTCATCAGTCAGTGTTGTACTGGATAAGAATTACCAACTCTTGCAAAAGAGATTTGTATTGGTGGAGCCAATCCGACCAACTGCTTCATGGCAATTCCTTCACCCCCCCAACAGCCCAAGGCCATAGTGACCACGGATGCTTCCCATAAAGGTTGAGGGGAGGCATTATCTGAGGAAGACAGTCCAGGGTACTTGGTCCCCTGAAGTGGCCAATTTGCACAGAAATGTTTTAGAGATGAGAGCAGTGATCTTGGCGTTGCTAGCATTTCAAGATGTTCTTCGTTCTGGGACAGTTGTGATTCAAGTGGACTACATGTCAATTGTCTGGTACATCAGCAAACAAGAGGGAACCAAATCTTGCCCACTGTGTGGAGAAGCTGTGAAGGTCTTGCAGTGAGTGATTTCTTCTGACCGCTTCCTTTTAACAACACAAATTCCAGGTAAATCCAACATGATTGCGGCAAATCGAGCAGGTGCATTCTTCTTTCCCATGAGTGGTCCTTCAACGAAAAAGTGGAGGACAAGATTTTCCATCAGTGGGGCCAGCCATGCTGCGATCTTTTTGCCTCTCACCTAAACAACAAGTGCCAGCAATTACTTTGCCCTTATTCCCCCACAGGGGCAGTCACAGAGGGATGCTGTACTTCACGATTAGCTCCCCGGTTTTCTTTATGCCTTTCAGCTAACTCCACTAATTCCAAAATTTCTGCAGAAAGCTGTCAGGTCAAAGAGCACAGTAATCCTCATTGTACCTTATTGGCCTTGAAAAATTTGGATTCCCTTCCTCTGGCCTCATCTGATGAAACCACACTGGAGCCTATATCTGACTCTGGACCTCTTGTCTCATCCGATGGGTATGTCACACCCAGATATATCAAACCTCAATCTGACTGCTTTGCTTCTCCAGTTCCCTTAGTAGCCAGACAATCTGTGCTGTCATCACCTGTCTGACGTATAATTTTATCTTTCCATAAATCCTCAACAAGGCAAACATATATCAGTAAATGGAAAAGATTTGCCCTTTGGGCTCAGCAACACAATCTTGACCCCTTTTCGGGTCCTGTCAATCACATTTTAGATTTTCTTGCACATCTATTTCAAAACAGTGCTTATTCTTCAACCACTGAAGTGCAACTAGCAGCAATTTGAAATTACCATACAGGTGTTTTAATGCTTCATCCATAGTTTCTCACAAATTGAGCAGAACCTTCTTAAAAGGTGCCCTTCTTCTAAGGCCTGCTTTTAAAGACCCTACTCCTCCATGGGATTTAAATTTGATGGTACAGTTTCTCATAGAACTCTCTTTTGAACCAGCAGCTACACATGACCTTAATATCTGACATGAAAGACAGTTTTCTTGGTTGCTATTACATCCGCAAGAAGAATTTCCGAGATCCAAGCCTTATCTTCTAAACCTCCATACTTGTTTTTCTACAAAGATAGAATGCTCTTACATACTAATCCATCCTTTCTGCCAAAGCTGGTGTCAGAATCCAATATCAGTTGAGCTATCAATCTACCAGTGTTTTTCCCCAGGTTTACCAATGAAGAAGAATATATTTTACATTTGCTGGATGTTCATAGACCATTGTGATTCTATTTGCATAGAACAGAACAAAATTAGGAAAGCTGACTAACTGTTTATTTCCTTCTTTGAACCAACCTTGGGAAAACCAGTTTCCAAAGTTACCTTATCAAAGTGGTTGACAAATTGCATTTCCTTTTCTGTACTAAATTGGGCATTTATCTTACACATCCCTTGAAAGTGCACTCCACTAGATCCATGGCTACTTCCACAGTTTTGCACTCAATAATGTCCATGGAAGATATATATGCAGCAGCAACTTGGGCTACTCCCCATACCTTTGTCACTCATTACAAGTTGGCTCTGGTCTGCAAAGGTAGGGCATCATTCAGTTCTGTGGTGCGCAGGAATATCCTTCCTTGAGTCCACCCTGGACACAGGTAGCTAGAGACGCTGTCCCACTTGTTGAGGATAGAATGAAGATTGACAACGTCAGATAAAGAAGTTATATACTTACCATAATGTTCCATCTATGTTGTCTATCTTCATTCTTCCTCAGCTTCCCTCCCACCAACCCCCATCCTATGACTTCTGGAGGAACAAATATTTACAAGATCTCTATATACTTATTTTATATATGACTTCTGGATATGGCTTTTCCATATCTCTCTTAATCTTCTTAGTTTAATGTAGCAGCAAACAAGATCTGAGGTAATTTGCTAAGTGCATTGTGGGTAAGGGAGAAGCTTGCGAGATTTGATGGCTGTGAGTTTTAGCAATGGCTGAGTCGGATCCAAAGGATTGGATCCGAACCCACTTGTTGAGTAAGAATGAAGATAGACAACACAGATGGAATATCATGGTAAGTATATAACATCTTTTTTGGGGAAGTACACAGATTTTATGATTTACATTTGCAGTGCCTGTCCATGATGAAGATAGTACTCTTGTGTGGAAGTATAGCCACCATAACAGTAGAACTTCGAAGGCTAATCATTGAAAGAATAAAGATACACTGCCTCCCTTCCCTTGAATAATTGTGCATACCTAATTTGAACTCTCATTCATTGTATTTCACATATATGTTTTAACTCTAATTATAGAATTTTATAATTCTTAATTAAGATAGTAGTTTGTCATAGTCAGAATTACCTACTGGGGCTAAGGGTCTTGAAGAAAGAAAAAAAATTTGAGGCAACACTGAATATATATGAGTACTTTGTATACCTGCAAAAGTTCTGTGGATTGCTGGCTTAGACCAGCTAAAGCCTTTGTAGGGAATAAGAGACTGCTGATGAAACTGACTAGATGAAGACAGGGAGGTTTGGACATAAATCAGATGAGATGATTTATTGTTGCACTCACCACTCCTTGAAGATTAACTATTATGGTACGCACAGCACTGATTTTTAAGCTCCATGAAATCTGAAAAGGCTATTAGACTGGATTAAAGAGGGGATGTTTTATAGTTAGTAATCTGTACTCTCAGCTAGAGCGTCTCCTGCATGGAGACATGCGCGAATGGGCGTACCTTCGTTGAAGGTTGTGCGTCAGGGTTGGCAACTCAGCACGTAAAAATCAACTGCCAGTCATTAGTGGACCGGAGTTCCGCTGTGGCGACCCCTAACTGGGAAAAGCCGAAAGACACAACAACAAATCTGTGGACATTTAGTGCCCAAAAAGTGTGGGAACTGGGGTGCAGCAGTATGAGATTCAGGATCTTTTCTTAAAAATAAGTGCAGAGCATATATTCATTAATAGAGGGTTTATACTGATTTTCTAACTTGCCTGTGAAGATCAGAGAACCCCTCCATAAAGAGATTATTCAGTCCTTTCTGTAGGTAGATTCTCACTACAAGGCCAAAATATTGTGCAAGTGCAAACAGAAAAAATTGGAAAATGATAAAAACATCCTGCTTATTTGAATCAGCTTTTTTGAAATTTAGACTTTTAGGTGACTGTTTTGATAAATACAGATTTTTTTAGTAGTTTTGCATACATATGATATATCAAAAAGTAAATGTTCTGCTACAGCCATTCTTGCTAATATGGGTATTCCAACCTTGCGTGGACTGCCAAGCTTCTCTGCTTCTGGCTGACTGAGAAAAGTCATGGTCAAATTATCAGTGTAAGAATAGTGTCTGTTATTGGAAAAGCAGCAAGGAAAATAGCATTTATTAAATGCCGTGGGCAGCTTATGTTCATTCTGCACTTTCAGTAAGCAGCTATTGCTGCATGGATAATGCTGCTGCTCTGAGAAATTAATTTGTGGTGATCAGGTGGTGGTAAGAAACAGTGTGCAAACGCCTCTGTGAATTTTGTCATTTTGTCAGTTGTAGAATGTCTATTACCCAAAATACCAGTTAATTTTAGTCCTGTGTCTTACAATATTTCCAGGTAAGTAGAATATTGGGTGTTTATCACTGTCTGTCATTTTAGACTAAATCTCTCCTCTTTAAAACTTGATTTTTTTAGTGTATCTATAAAATGCTGATGTCATTTTTTTCTAATTATCGTCTGGCAAATGCAGAGATTGCGGATGGCATTTAATTACTTCTGTTTAATATAGCTGCAGGAGAAGGTGAATTAATATATGAATATTTGAAGCACTCTGGTAATTGGAGCCTCACATAAATCTCCTTTTCCAAATAATGTGAGCACAGACCTTCATGTCTCATGTTATTGTAGTCTGGTTTATTGTTTTTCTTTCTGTACTTCTGGTGGCAAAATAATTTGATTATTAGAAAGTGGATTGCCATGATTATATTCATTGTGTGTTGTTCAAGACTCTGCAAAGTTTGAGATACAAGCTTTTCATCAAAAAGGAAGAAAAAGGCTTTTTATTTAAATTCTGCTTACGTATTTTAAGTTGCAATTATAGTAACCTGTGTGGTGATATTTTTTTTTACTTCTCTGTATTTTCTCTATGGATCAGCCAAAAAAAGTTATCTGTTTGCATTTTTCTAGTTTGTTTTGGGACCTTGGTCTTGTAGCTTCATTTATAGTTGTGTGAAGATTGTGTATTAGTGCAAGATTGTAGCATTGTTTATACATTATACTGCACTTCTATTTCCATAAGTAGAATTGCATGTGAAAGGTAGTTCTTTTGTATTTAGAACCTAGTCTGGGGCCTCAGTCGTGTAGCTTCTTTCACATTTGTGGCAGAACTGGAGTGTTTCTTCCCGGGCATCTACTAAAAATAGGCTCTGTCCAGGTCAGACTTTCCCGGTCAAAAAATGTTAAATAAATAAATATTAAAGAACTGTGACCTACTACCAGATTTAAGCCTCATTTAGTCGTTTATTACAGCATTATTGGTAAAATTCCACATAGTCTGGTGCCTTAGTGTGAGATAAGATTGAGGTAGTGGCAGTATTGTGAATTCTGCTCCAGGACTTGTGTTGCAGTACTTTTTATAGCTGTATATACCTACTTAAAGTTGCATTCCAGTACTGTGGCAGCTTAATTTGAGGTGGGCTTGCAGTAGTGGCAGTATTGTGAACTCTGCTCCAGCATTTGTGGTTCTTCAGTACTTTTTATAGCTGTGCATACCCATTTAAAGTTGCATTACAATATTTTTCTGTTTACCTTGCTACTCTTTTTACTCATTCTTTGTGTCTGCCACACCCCCACTGAGACATTAAGCTACAAGTTAATGATATTCTAACCGTAGGACTGGAGCTCTAGTTTGAATTTCTTTGTGTGTGTCTTTGACTTCCTCCCCGACTTCCATAGTCTCTCCATCCCCTCTTTCATTGTTAATGTCTGTTCTGTAACCTTCTTAAATACTTTCCCACACATTGTTTTCCATATAGCCATAATACTAAGTGCCAACCCAGCAAAGCAGTATTGCACTTGAATAAACCTTCCTTACTACAGTTTGTCTCCTACTCATTTTCCAGA
Source organism: Protopterus annectens (assembly GCF_019279795.1). NCBI lineage: Eukaryota > Metazoa > Chordata > Ceratodontiformes > Protopteridae > Protopterus > Protopterus annectens. The sequence continues at coordinate 562,092,792 of NC_056728.1, read as the reverse complement.
GCTCCCATCTGCTTGATGCCCTCACCACAGTCTGAGGGGATCCTGAGCCGATCCTACTCCATTCTTGGCAGATAAGAGATTTATTTTATTGTTTTGCACTTCAGTTATCTGTTCAGAGCGCTTCTGCGTTATTTTTTTATTTTTATCTTTACAGCATTCTGAAGGTCCCTAATACTTGAAATTGCCTTGTCAAGGTATTTTAAGTTGTTTTGTTGTAGCAGTGCACTCACAAGCATTCTGTCTTGGCATTATTACATCAAGAGGTTTGCAGTGCCCTGTATAAACACACACTCCTAGAAAGTCAATTTATCTACAAAACTTCCACTGGAACTGAAACCTGGAACTTAGTTTGGCTAAAACAAAACCATTTCACATTAACAAGCTTAGAGTAGTTAGCTTGCACATTGAGCAGCACTATTATAATCTTAGCCCAATCTAAGCTAGTATAGTGCCAAATCCCAGAGACCACGCAAGGAGACCTCTGTATAGCCCATGACCTATAGTAGCCCACCCAAATATAAGTCCAGCCATCATGGATATGCAATTTCTAAACGTCTTTGCAGCCAACTTGATAGATATGGGAATCCTAAGACAATGGAGCAGTTGTTTCATGTTCAAAGGCAACCATTTAAGCCTTAAAAAATCAAACACAGTATGTGAGAGGTGCACATACACAATTTTACTGGAGGCAAACATTTCACATGCAAACAAGGTTGTCAAGAACACATACACTATATCCACCATACATAGTGTCAACCACACATGTAGACCAACCAGTGCTGAGAGACCTAAAAGCAGTCTTCCCAAACCTCAAGTACCTTCTAAGTCTATAAATGGCAACGCATAACCTCAGCTATCTCTAAAGCACTCATCAAATGCAACACTAGACATTGCACATACACCTACACCCAGTGTAGCCCCAAGAGCAAAGCCCATAAGGCAAGCCAACACATTACCCCAGGACTCTTGTCATAGAAGACTCCATTGTATGACACACAGATGTCCCACTCACCAGATTGAACAAGTAGCAGATAATGGTTAGTTGCTTATCTGAAGCAAGTTACACACGCACTCAAATCACTACATGATTCTGTCATAGTCTATGTGGGTGTTAATGACCTGAGATGTACTTCCCTGAATTATATGAAGGGAGGCATTGTTGATCTCTCTGAATATGTGTGTTAGGCAGGTATGTGCCTTGCATAGAACAGCATTCTATCTTCACCAAGGAGGATGCCACAGTATAAACAGAAGATGATTGACTTCAATAATTGGCTTAGTTTCTGATGTCCTTCCATGGGGATTGATTATGTGTTAGCATGAGAGGACTTGGTTAAGGACTTTGCTTTGCAAAGGATGGTCTGCACCTGTCTCCCCTAGGCTTTCGAATATTGGCTAAAACTTTATCCACCCCTTAAAGCCTTTTTTAGGCAGTGCCAAATTGACAAACTTACTGACATAGCAAATAAAACCCAAAGAAACATAAAGGTGTTATTGCCCAGTGCTAGGAGCCTAAACAAGAAACTGCATACCCTACAAGTTGTCCTCACTCTGAAAAATATAGACATCTGTGCTGTTACCAAAATATAGTTTAAATCTGCGGAAAGTAGTCTGGCAGTGCAAGGCCCTATCCATGAGAGACTTTAACTACCCCTCTGTAGCCTGGGAAAAATACACTGTCATGCTCACAGGCACAATGACTCCTGGACTTTATTAACACAAATACCCTTGACCAGACAATGCCTACATCCACTAGATGTTCAAATGTACTGGACCTGGTATTCAACAGTATGGAAGAGCACTGCACCCACTCCCCATGTCCCATCCATACTGGTAAGGTTGGACCACAAAGCTGCCTGTTTCGAAATAAAAATTAATTCGGTAACCACTGCAAACCCTATAACAGTTAGGGACTATTCCAAAGTAAGCTAGATCGTATTAAGCAATAGTTTGTCCAAAATTTAGTTCCTTTCCCAACCCTGAATTCAAAGCATCCTATGCAGAATTGTTCACATAGACCCTGTACAACCATGTAAATAGCTGTGTATAGGCTGCTGTACATACTAGAAGTAAGCCCAAAACAAACTTTAAAAACAAACCATGCTGGTGGAATCTTAACCTTAATAGGGTGCATGACAAAAGGAAAAAAGTCCTGGCTAAAATCAAGAAGATCGACTCCCATAAAGGTAGGAGCTCTCTAATTAGGTTAAACAGGAAACTAAGAGGACTATTTAAGACCAACAAGGCCAGTTATGAGGTTGAGGTAGCCTTACAGGTTAAAGTCAGCTGCAAGGCCTTCTACAGCTATATCCAAATCCTCAAGGGTAACACACATCAGTGTGCCGAACTGGTGGCCAGTAGTACCACCTTCACTGAGCAGACTCACATAGCAAATTTGCTGGCTGACAAATTTAGCTCAAACGTCACCCTCCCAACTCCCCCTGCCTTTTTCCATGAAATTCCTACTAGCACAACCCCCTCCCCAGAATTAACAGGGAGCAGGTCCTGGTGGCCTCATTGTACCCTGGCGATATCCTGGGATTGTCGCCAAAATAGCTTGAAACATGACATGTCAGGACCACCTGAGTAACTTTTTAACTATTCTTAAGAATGGAGGGCTGCAACAAATATCCCACTTCACATGAGAGGACCATCAACCAACCACAGAAACTGCAGACCTATTAGTTTGACTAGTGTAGTGCACAGAGCCATGGAACAAATTATTATGGAAATGATCAATAAAGACATAGGCAGCCTTCAGACACTGGACCCAACCAAGTTTGGCTTTGTCAAGGGAAGGACATCCCTACTAAACCTGGTGATCTTCTTTGCAAGGTCATCAAGGCAGTGAATGAGGGGAAAATGGTGCATACTGCCTACATGGACCTGACTAAGGTGTTCAGTACCCAACTCAGATATAGTTCACAAACTCACCAAACTGGGCATAAACCTCTACATAACTCGCTGTATTGCCACTGCCAGCTTTCTCAGAAACATGGCACAGGAAGTCAAAGACTGGTGATACCACCTCCACTGGGAGACTGATCACCAGTGGGGTACTTCAGGTTTTTGTGCTGGGATCGCTTCTGTTTGGCAGCTACTTCTCAGAAGCAAAAACTAATGTCATGGCCCTTTGGCTGACCAGGTTCACAGATGACTGCAAATTGGGAACTATCATAGATTCCCCCATGACACACGCATCTTACACGACGGTCTAACACAGACAAATGTCATGGACTAAAACTCAGTTGTAAGAAATGCATTGTAGTGCCTTTTGGGAAAATTGCCAATCAGGCAAATTACTCCATCGATAACACACTCCTAAGAGTTGACCTTGCAGTCAGTGATCTGGGAGCATATGTAGACAGTAATCTGGCCTTTACCCAACATTTGGCCAGGGTAGTAAGAAAATCATTCAATGCCACCCAACTTATAAGTAATGGCATGTCATCTAGGTCCAAGGAAGTTATAGTGCCACTTCATTCAGAAATTATCAGACCTATCACTGATTATAATGCCCCCTTCGGCATGTACCTGACCAGACATATGCAACAATTGTAACACTCCTAATGGTTCCTTACCAGGAGAATCCACAGTATAAACACATTGACCTATATAGATCACATTAAAGCCTTATCAATATACTCAGTCTTATAGGTTACTAAGAGGTGATCTATGCCTGGCATACAAGATATCCTGTCATCTAGCTCTGATGGACGTGTTGCACATTTGCAAAGTAAACAGCATTAGAACTACCAAATCCAAACATTTAAATTTTGCTTGTGACATAAAAAATACATGTCAGCATGCAGATATGTGTCTCAAACGATCCTCATGCTCTATTACAGGCTTCCCATCCTTGTGAAGCAGAGTCAATCCCTAAATTTATTTAAACATAATCTTGATCAATGGATGGGAAGTTAGAAATTCACCCTGGGTATGGTCCCCATGTCTATGGTACAGAGGGGCAGACAGTAATGCCCGAACTAATATACCCTCCCCACATAACCTCTAGAAACTTCCTAATAAATGCCTATGATACATGGAGACACAACAGGGATAGATTGCACGGCTAGGCTTATAAAGACTGTAGTAGTTGTTAGCCTAGTATATACCTATGACATTATGAACCTATATATACATATAAACCTATGAACCTATGTATGTTTCATGTATATGTCTTGTGTTTTTTCCTTCACTTTTCACAGCAATTTAGTTTTTAGTCATGGTGTGGGAGAGATCTAACATTTTTTCAAATTGTGCAGTAAACTATACATTTGCCATAACATTATTTTCTTTATAAACAGTAGATGTTTTTAATTGAAAATTTCAGGTTACGTCTGCAATACTTTTTTTTCTTACTCTTGCACTTAATTTGTGTGTGCAACATAAGAGGGTTTTATTAAACCTTATGAATTTTCTGTAAGGAAGGCGTGCATTGCAATGATCTCTTCCGTTCTGTTTGGTACGCGAGTTGACTATGTGGTTGCACAAGTTATCATTCACAGTCACAGATCAAAAATGGCAATAGCATTCTTGCTGTTTCACTGTTCTTTCCCTTTCTTTTCTCCAGCATATAATAAATGTGGTAACAGCTATGCAGCTTTGTTTGAAATCAGGATCTGTTGTAGTTTCTTTGAAATAGGATGTGTATTTGCTTATGGAATTTATGGATTTGTTAAATGGTTATCTTGAGACCAACAAAGTGATGGAAACTGATTGCATTTTTAGTAATTATTAGGTAAAGAAAATATCATTAATCAAGACTTGCATAAGAGGGTGGAGGAGGGGATTAAAAATTTATTTTCACGATTTTCTTCCATATTGCTACTGTATGCATTGTTTAATGTAAAGGAAATTGCTTCCAAGAAAATGACTGCAGCAAATGCCTGTTTGCATGTTCTCAGAGTGTATTTTCATCCCTATAAAATGGTCATTCAGTACAATATATAAATAAAGACAATCCATTTTCCTCATTGCCTGTGCAGATGGGTTTGCATGAACTCCTTGTTCTTATATCATGCTTCCAATTAGTTTATCTTTGGCACAGAAAAAAGCCAGCAAAACAAGGTGTTTATAGCCCTCTCCTCATTCCATGGGCAACAGCACACTGTGGCATACTGGGGCACATGCCCCAGCAGTCAGCTACTGTTCCTGTTTTAAAAGACAGGCTAGTGTGTCTGTAAACCTAAATTAAAAAATAAAATCTATGTTCACCTCTTTGAACATACTAACCCATGTCCTATTACTTACAGCAGTCTCTTGTAAGCACCTGGGATTGTCCTAAGTATCCAATCACAAGTACTGTCCCAGTAATCTGTAATTACATGGTTGGAAGCTACTTCATGAGAGTTCAAATACATGGATCTTCTGGACCAGGTAAGTGTTTCTGTCACTAGCAGGGCAAGCCAGACAAAACTGTAAGCAATGGTAACTTTAGACACTGTCCATGGCAGAATATACATGTGTTTTAATTTTATTTTTTTCCGCGATCAAGGTTGGGGTTGGGGGTGGGAAGATACTTCACAAATCTCCCTTATTTTGCTTGTTTTTTTAAAATTTGTTACTCACAAAATTTGTGGTTTTCTGGAAATTCATTGAGGATTTTAATCACTAAATAATGTTTGAGTTTCAGACTTCACATCCTTCAAAATATATGTGCTAGTGCAAAACCTGTTGTTCTAGCAACTTTGAGTAACATTTAAAATTTATTTGTGCCCCTTATTCTTCGGCTAAGAGGATGACAGTTGGGGGCATAGCTCTCAGCTGGCCATGATTATGCCCTGATACTCATAATTTTTTTTCTGGAAATTTGTTGTGCAATGATATACAATTTAGTATAAGACTTAATATCTTGCAAAAAAATGTATGCTAATGCAAAGTTTTTATTTTAGCAACAATCTTAATATGTAAGAGCAATATTTTAAATATGCACCTAGTTTTGGTCCTTTGTCCCTCATTATTTGTTTGGCTTTGTCGCAGATTCTTCAGTTAAGAGGTTGTGAGGTATGGGTGCTATAGCTCTCAGCTGTCCCTGATTTTGCCTCTTAAAATTTGTGGTATTCTGACAAATTGTTGTATATTCCAGTCAGTAAGAATAATGACAGACATTTCAGTAACATACTTTATATCATTCAGAAAATGTCTGGTAATGCAAAACCTGCTAGTCTAGCAATGTGTTAGGAATATAAATGTCATGTTTAAAATCTGTGTCTGACTTTGGGCCTTTGTCTCTCATTGTTTGTTGAATTTATCCCTGATTCTTCAAATAAGAAGCTGAGCACTGGGGGGGGGCATAGCGATACCTTCATAGCTTCATAGATCAGTACTAGGCTGTTGCTTCAGAGGAAAAATATCAGCCTAGCTACAGTTTCTCAGATTAGGTACGCATTGACACAACTGGTTTATACCTAATTAATATGTAGTCTCAACTCCTTTTATGTAGGTCATAAGAGGCCAGATCCAGGGTGTCTTTACAATTTTCCATCCATTCATACAGATTACACTTAAAGAAAAAGGAAGTCTAGTCCATAAAACAGGGATTCTCTGGGATATATGTGTATCTCAACTGTAGGTCCTGTTTATGTTTCGATGGAAGTTAAGATCTCTTGAGGGTGTTATTAGTTTTACGGATGTGCAGGAGGGTTACTATAGGACTGGATCATTCAAGGTTCTGTAGTCTAGACTGATTTCTTCTCTCAAGAGTCTGTAGGGACCAAAAGGTAGAGTGCTTGCTCTAAGGCAGTCTTGGCAGCTTACAGAAGACATGCCCTTTGTTTTCTAAGTTTAGAGAATGCCACAGTCTCTCAAGCTGGGTCATTTGCTTAGACAGGTAAATACCAAAGGAGCCATTATATACTATCATAGGCCTGATTAAGGATGAGAAGATGATAACTTCTTTAGATACAGATGAAATACCCCTGGAGATTTGTCTGGCAAGTTAAAAATGATTTCCTAACAGCAGTGGATACATGCTGATCAACGGATAGTTCATTGTTAGTGTTGAAGGACAAGAGTTTCCATCAAAGTGTTGAAGCAGTGACTTGAAAAACATTGTTTATTTTTTACCATTCTGGCAATCACAGTTACGTTTCAAAAGTGTCAGTCTTTTTGGGGATGGAGAAGGCAGCACAGGTCTCAGTTGCACTCATTACTAGAAGTGTTCCTTAGTCTATGAATGAGTGTTAAAACATCCATGTTCCATGTTATTCCACATTGAAAGGATCTGTCGTCACCCTCACCTCCCTCTAAACCTCTATGCTCCTCTGTCTCTCAGCCTTTTACCTTGCGACCTGTTTCTACTAAATATAAACTAAAATCATGCTCTCTATCCACTGATAAACTCCCCCCTCAGTTTCTGAAAATTGCTGCTGACTCGATTGCATATCCTGTATCTATCTTAATCAACAGTTCCATTCAGGAATCTACTGTACTGGAAGTATGGAAATCCTTCTCTACCACTCTGTACAAAGGTGGCAACTCTGTTGAACCCTCTAACTATAGACCAATCGCTGTTCTCTCACTGCTCTCTAAGATCATTGAATAATGTATACATACTCAACTACTGTCCCATCTCATTCATGAAAATCTCCTTACTCCCTTGCAACATGGTTTCTGTCCTAAACACAGTACCTCGACTGCCTTACTGTCCTTTACTCAAAAGGTTGCAGAAGCTTGGGACAACAACCTCCTCGTCTCCTGTGTATTCATTGAGCTCTCTAAAGCCTTCGACACTGTGTCTCATCCCATCCTTCTTAACAAACTCTCAGACCTAAACCTCTCTCCTTCTACTCTTGGCTGGTTCCAGTCCTACCTTACTGGAAGAAAACAAGCTGTTGGATGGCAGCAGGCTTTCTCACTCTTCCTTGCTTTTCAAACAGGTGTATCCCAAGGCTCCATACTTGGACCGTTCCTTTTCAACATTTTTACCAACAACCTAAATTCATCCTGCAGTCTCTCATCTGTAATACAATACACAGATGACTCTACTCTCTTATCTGTCTCCAGTACTATCTCTGAACTACATACATTAACACAGAATATCCTTTATCTCTGTTCAAATATGGCTCAGAAATAATCAACTAATCCTTAACCTGAAGAAAACTCAACTCCTTCTCTTCCTACCTCAAACACTCTCTCACATTAAATCCAACTTTTCTGTTTCCTCCCTAGATGTTACCACTATCTCCCCTGCCTCACACACCAAACTCCTTGGGGTAATAATTGATGACCAACTAAAATTTGACTTGCACATACAACAGGCCATCAAAAAACCCACCAAAAACTTGGGACTACTTTATAGGAACAAAAATTCATCACTACTGCCACTAAATACACTCTTGCACAGGCATTTCTCTTACCTAGTCTTCTGTACGCTTCCCCACATCCTTACCAATATCCAAACTACCTCAGTGCAGAAACTGGAACAAACATATGACAAAATTGCCAAATTTATTATAAACCAACCACTCTCGTGACATCACTGCCTCTCACTGAACAAACTTCAGTGGCTGGAATTTCCGCACTTTCTCCTACAATCGCAACTCCACGCTATGCTTTCCATACTCAACTCCTTGCCTGCCCTGCTCTCACCTCCCATGTTACTCTCTACCCCCCCCCCCCAGCCTCTACGGAGTGCTAATTAGCATCTTCTCTCATTTTATAAACCCAAAAGGAATATTGGCAAACTCCTTTACAAACACTCTGTCTCACTAAATTGGAACACACTCCCTCTCCATATTAGACCCAACCTTTCCTTTCCCTGTTTTATAAAGGAGCTTAAATCCCATCTACTAAACTTGAAATTATGCCGTTGCCTTGACCACACGTAGTCTTAGTGTGTCCAGCATTCAATGAGTTTTTCTTGTTACAGTCTGGCACTTCCTGGTTTCCACTTTGAGACTGTTTGACCTCTACACAAAAGGTCAGATAAAACTAATGCCCAGAATATATGTGTTTTATGTTGTCATTATGTCAATTAAAAATTCTATACATTTCACCAGAAAAAAATATATATTTTTTTCAGTTGTAACATGCCAGGGCTACAGTGCTATGCTTTCAAGCAGCTAAAGCCATAGAGACATATTTAGAGATGTGCTGCACTGGAAGCTCTAAGGTTGGAATTGCAGTATTAGATGTGTTGTGTAGCTAAATACATTATTGTTAATACTTGAAAGTTATATAATGAAGTCTCAAAGTGGGACAGATATATACCCTTAATTGCCACAGTGTGATACTTTGCATTACATGTACTTGCCATTAGGGTTGTTTTAGTGAGGTCCTGCTCAGTACTCTTAATACAGTAATGACTTAAAATTCTACTTTACTGAGCTACATTACATCAGAAGTAAAAATAAAATGTATTTCTCATGAATAATGACATTTTTACTCTGGATGTCAGTTTTCATTCTGTCTTCAACTGTTGGGTTTCCTGAACCTTGGATCTGACTTAGCCATTACTAAAGCTCATGGTAACAAAAAAGCTCTTGAGCTTCTGCTTTACCCACAATATACCAACTCCTAACATACCTCGAATCTCGTTTGCCACTTTTCATAAAAAGACATGGTCAGCCTTACCTCTCAAGTTTTATTAAGGTAAGTGTAATTTTTTCTCTTTAATCTCTCTATCTATCTATCTATATATATATATATATATATATATAGAGAGAGAGAGAGAGAAAGAGAGAGGGAGACATATATTATTCCCTTACCCTCTTACATTATTATAATTCTTATTTACCATTGTTAGTAATCTGTTTTTTCTCTATTTCTGTCTGTCATATATGCTACTGTAGTTGTAATACCATTGTTGGTATTCTTTCTTTTTCTTCCTGTACCCTTTATATATAAAAGAAAATTTTCTTCTGTCTTGCTGTTTTTTTCCTTTAGTCACCAGCATGTCTGAGAAGGGACCTTCTGGTTTTAAAAAGTGTCTGAGAACAAATTGCCTCTTTCAGATGCTCATACTCTTTGTGTTTATTGTTTAGGCCTGCTGCAACACCTTCAGGAGGATTGTTCCATTTGCAAGAATTTTAATCCCAGGGCTCTTGTGGATTGGAAAAATAAGCTTATCCTCAAAAGTTTATTGCCATCATCAGTTGATGAAGCTATCTTTGGGGCTCAGTCCTCCAAAATGAAAGCGAAGGAGTCCATATCAAAGTGTCCTAAGCCTTCTACTTTCTTGACTCCATCTTTGGAGCCATCAAGGAAGAGATCAAAATAGGATCCGAAATCTTCTGTAAGCTCCTCCCCTTCAGATCCAAAGAAGAAGAAATTAGTGGATCGTACATCTTCAGATCTGAGAAATAAACCCACAGATCTGACTACTTCGGGTCCGATAATTCATCCAAAGACCAGGTATTCCCCTTCTTATGATCCTGTGTCTTCCAGGGTTCCCTCACCTTTTTTGGAAAGGTGCCAATCTAAGTCACCTTCCCTTGCCTCATCTCATTTGTGCAGGAGTTTGACTGAGGAAGATGTGAACAGAATGATGAAGAAGTTTCTCTCGGCACAGATTCAGATGGGTGTTTTACTGGCTCTTACCCCCTTGGGTCAGGAGGCCTGTTCATCTACCACGCCACCACTTCTTACTCCTCTGATCCCTCTGGTTGCTTCAGAGTCCCTAGATCCAAACCTTCCAGGTCTTTCTGGCTTGGATCCAAAGATAACTTTATCTTCGGATCTGAAGCTAACTCTGAGTGCACTGTCTCTGACATTGTCATATCTGGATGATTCTCAGAGCCAAAGTTTCCTTGTTGGGTCCAAGGCATTGGAGTCGAAGCAGAGGGGTTCAGAGCCATCTCTGCACCTTAGTGCTGCAGCACTGGATAGCTTGGCTGTGACTTCCTCCTCAGGGAGATTGCTTTCTGGGTGGGGGGGAGACATTGGTCCAGAAGCCTGCCTTCTCGGTGCAGAGGTCTAACTTCTTTCCTGAGCAGTCTGCCTTCAAGGTAGTGAAGAGGGTATTTTCTGCTCTGACAGAACTGACACATCCAGCCCCTCAGATCTTCAGTCTAGTTCCCAGATGTCTCTGCACTTGGATCCATATGATTTTATGCCATAGAGACAGCCAACTCAAGACATCCAGACCACCCAGCAGGGTTTCATGATCTCTTCTGACACTCCTCCCTGGAACACCGCAAGGAAGAAGTCTCTAGGAAGAGAAAGTGCAAGATGAAGCACTTGGACTCTCCACAAGAGTTAGTCACTGAGGTTACTGATTTCGATGAAGGTGAAAGGTCCCCACGATTACCTTCAGAAAACATCTCATTTGGAGTCATCCTTGAGATTCTGAAGCATAGAGATGATTGGACTTCCAGCAGTCTTTCATTGGAGGAATCAGTATTTCTGGAGGCCTTTGGAGCTGGCCCATCTACCTCCTGATTTACTCTGTCTGCCAAGGAACTCATTGATTTTGTCTCACGGCAGCCATAGAAGGAATGTGACTCCATTGAGCTAGTCCCTAACAGGCCAGATTGGACTCTGGCTCCACCTGTTGTAAAGGAATTTTGGAGTAAGAGGATGCCTGTGGATGCCATGGTCATGGCGGTGGCCACCAAGAAGGAGCTTGCTGAACAAAGTTTCTCTGTTCATCCCCCTGACAGGGAGTCTAGCAAGATGGACAGGTTTGCGAAGTATTCTGTGTGTCAGCGACCTTCATTCTCAGGTCACTGAACTCTTTGGCACATTTTACTAGGTTACAAAGGGACTTGACCAAGGAACTTGCAAAATTCCTTTTAGGGACCATTACTGCTGAGGCCCAATTGTTTGTGGCCCCCCAGTTGGCTACTGTCCAATCCATGTTGAATTCATCCATGAGGCTTATTTTGCATGCAGCTGAAGGTGCCTTAAAGGCAGTAGCTTCAGGCATATGCATTAGGAGTCATGCCTGGATGCACTTATGTGATTTTGAGGAGCCTTTTAAGTCCTCTTTCGTCAGTGCACCCTTTGACAGCAATTCATTGTTTGCTCCAAGAGTAAAGGACACATTATCGAGGTGTGAGAAGGATGGAAAGACACTGTCTGCAGTGGGTGTAAGTTTTTCGACTCTTCAAAGATCCTTTTCTAGGAGTCAATGAAGTGGTCAGAAAATGTGGTTCAGGAATTCCCAGTGTCCTGTTCAGGACACACATGGAGAGAGTTTCCCTATGGGCAGAGGGGGAACTCTAATGGATGACAATGACCCAGGGCAGAGGAAGCCCACAAAACCAGGAGTCCAGAGATCCTTTCTCTGGTAGACCCTACTAGCACTCATGAAAGGAGGCCTGATTGTCCATCTCTGGAGGCAATCAGGGATCAACTATCCCTGCTCCAGAGAGCTTGGCTAGATATAACAAGAGATACTTGGATGAGAGGATTATTTCCAGAGGTTATATAATTCCCTTTTCCCTTCCACCTCCAAATGTATGCAAAATTCCCAATGTTACACTCATTCAGAGGAAAGCAGCAGCACTAGAAATACAAAAGCAGCTAGAAAAAAAGAGTCATCCAAAAGGTCCTGCCAGACCAGATAGAATCCGGAACTTACTCAAGATTCATTTTAGTGCCAAAGGGACTGGAAACCAATTTTGGATCTCAGCATTTTTAACAAGTCAGTTCAACATACAGAGTTTTGGATGGTCATAGGTCAGTCCATCCTACCCTTCTTGGGCATGGATGAGTGGATGTGCGCAATAGACTTTCAGGATGTCTACTATCACATGAAGATGAACAGACAATCCAGAAGGTGTTTATGCTTCCAGGTGGGAGCCAGTCACTACCAGTTCAGAGCTCTGCCTTTTAGCCTCACCACAGCCCCCAGGGTGTTTACCAAATGCATGGCAGTAGTGGCAGCTCACCTGAGACTTAATGGATTCCATGTGTTTCCATATCTAGATGACTGGCTTATTACCACTTTGACCAGGCATCTACTAACAAGGGCAAGGGATCAGGTACTTTAGATTTGTTCTTATCTGGGGATAACCATAAATTACGATAAGTCTCAGCTACAACCAAGTCAAACCTTAGAACTCATAAGAGCAGTCTTCAACATGATATCAGTGACAGCTTCTCTTCCTCTCTCAAAAGTACAGACTATCAGATTCCAGGTCAGGAAAATAATTCTCGTACCAACATTTCAGCCTATCCTTCAAGCCTTGGAGTCAATGTCACCTGCCATAATCTTAGCTTCTCTGGCAAGATTTCATATGAGAATACTTCAGTGTATGCTAGCAACACAATGGTTGATTCTTTACTAGCACATCAGCACAAGTAAGAATCACTCAGGCATGCAAGAGATACCTCTGGTGGTGGACTCACTCAGATCAAGTTCTACAAGGCCGTCCTTTCATTCTTCCTCAGCCGAAGGCCATAGTGACTAGGGACCCTTCCCAGATTGGGTGGGTGGGGCACTTTCTGGAGTGAACAGTCCAGGGCAGTTGGTCCCCCGAAGAGGCCAACTTGCATATCAATGTCCTAAACACGAGAGCTGTGCTCTTAGTGTTGCAGGCCTTCCAGGACACTCTCCCTTTGGGAACTATTGCAATTCAAACACAGTATGTCAGTAGTTTGGTACATCAACAAACAAGGACTACCAGATCTTACCCCTTGTGTTAACACGCACTCAGAGTATGGCAATGGGTGATCTCATCCAACTACTTTCTCATAGCAATGCACATTCTGGGGAAGCCCAACATGATAGCAGACAAACTGAACAGGTCCATTCTTCTGCCTTATGAGTGGTCTTGCTGTGATCTTTTTGTTTCTCCCTTAAACAACAAATGCAGCAGCTACTTTGCCCTAATGCCCCCCAGAGGGAATCACCGAGGGAGCTCTACTTTAAATGACGTCCCAGTCTACTGTATGCTTACCCACCAATTCCCTTAATTCCAAAATTTCTGCAGAAAGCTGCCAGGCTGAAGAGCAAAGTCATCCTCGTTACACCTTACTGGCCTTGTCAGATTTGGTTCCTCTTCTTATGGCGTCATCTGATTTGCCAACCTTGGATTATGGATCTGATTCCAGACCTCATGTTACATCCGACAGACATAGTGCATCTGGATGTATCAAACGTCAAGCTAACAGCGTGGTTTCTCAATTCCGTTAATTGCCAGACAACTGAAGCTCTCTTTCCCTGTCCATCATATCCTATCTTCCCATAAACCATCTACATAAAAGCTTTGTACAAGTAAGTGGAAAAGTTTTTTTTTTTTACTATGCACAACGAAGATATACTGATCCATTTTCAGCTCTGATACATAACATACTTGAATTTTTGGCATTAATCTTTAATGAGGGCATGAACTCCTCTACCATCAATTAGCAGCAATGTCTAATTTTCATATTGGATTTGAAAGTTTTTCTGTGGCCTCTTCTAAACTTTGTAAAGCACTCTTGAGAGGCACTCTTCTGTTGAGACCCCTGTATAAATATCCTACTCCACCATGGGATTTGAACTTGGTACTGCAGGCCTTAATTCATTTCCCAAACCACAATTGTAGAACAAAATATTCCAAATGACAAAACCAATAAATCTTCTTGTATTAAAAGCACAAATAAACCTCTGTCTAGTGCCTCGGCAAAAAAGCCTTCCAGGAGATAATCTTAATTCATTTCCCCTTAGAGCCAGCAGCTAAATGCGATTGTAAGTTCCTGACCTGGAAGATTATCTTTCTAGTGGCCATTACCTCTGCCAGAAGAATTTCAGAACTTCAAACATTGTCATCAAGACCTCCTTACTTGATCTTTCATAAGGATAGAGTTACATTATTTACCAATATGTCTTTCCTTCCCAAGGTAGTATCAGATTCCAGTATCAATCAATCCATTAATTTGCCAGTATTCTTTCCTAAATTTGCAAATAAAGGTGAATATATGTTGCATTTATTGGATGTTCAAGACAGTTATGTTTTTACTTGCATAGGACAAAAGAATTCAGGAAGACAGGTTAGTTGCTCTTCTCCTTTGCAAACTTGAAATTGGGTAAAACAGTCACAAAAGTAACCATGTCAACTTCTTCAGTGTTTCTGTTTAGGGGTTCCATGGATGACATGCTGTATGTGCGACCGCAACCTGGGCCAATCCTCATACCTTTATCACTCATTACAAACTGGATCTGGTCTCAAGGAGTAAGGCAACCTTTGGCTCAGTTGTGCTCATGAATATCCTTCCTTAGAGTCCTCCCAGGATTTTAGGTAGTTGAGGACTCTGTCCCAACAGTTGAGGATAGAATGAAATTTGACAACATCAGATAAAGAAGCTATGCACTCACCATGACGTTCCATCTATGTTGTCCATTTTCATTCTTCTTGAACTTCCCACCAACCAATCCCTCAAACCATTTCACAACAGACTTCTGGAAGAATGAGATATTGTAAGGATACCACTGTCCTTTTTGTTGAGCTCCAGATATAATTCCTTCTGTAGAATTTATACAGATTTATTTTTCTGGTATGGATTTATTTGTCTATATGCATGCATATTGGCAAATATTACTGTATCTAAATCAGCAAACAAGATCTGAGGTATGTTAGGGGTTGGTGCATTATGGGTAGGGGAGAAGCTTGAGAGCTTTTTGATTACCATACGCTTTAGTAACGACCAAGTCATATCCGAGATTTGGATTCGAACCCAACAGTTGATGAAAAATGAAAATGGACAACACAGAATGTTATGGTGAGTACATAACTTCTTTTTATTGGAATTTTGCCCCCCCCCCCCACACACACACACACAAATTTAGACATCTGAATTGTAAATTGCTTTAGAAGAAGATAAAATTGTTTATATGTCCTAGAGCAAGAATGACCAGCTAAATGCATTTTTGTATCTGAGGATCATGGTACATTATTCTGAAAAATTTGCTATAATACTTAATTTTGTTTATAAAGAAGCGGTCCATTATTGCTAGGTAGCACAAACATTCTTTTATACTTTTTGGGTGCTCTGATTTTACCATGCGTATATATTGCATTTTTTTCAAGATGACACACTTAGTATGTATCAGAATCATATCATCCATGTGTTCTTATGAAATAAGAACAAACAATAATGACCTTTTCTAAGAAAGAAATATATTCTCATTTTATGTTATAGCAAAACATGCATATTTTACTTGCCTTGAGTGACATGCTTAGATTTGGGAGTATGTTGTTTATATTCCCTAAAATGTATTTGGCTGTGCAGAACAAAATGGAGGTAGGACTGTAAGGGGATCTTCTTTGGAAATTTTCATGAGAATATCTTCAAGAAGTACAGAGATACTATCATTTCAAGTTAGGGTGGAATTCAAGTCAGATGGCCTTTGTAAATTGGCAGTGTTGTCAAGTTTTACAGAGTTGCAAGACTGAGGGTGCTGACAGTGTTGCAGAGTGTTTTATACATATTTAATACTTTATGCTTCAGCTGTATAAACTGCCAAGTTTTCAACATTTGGCCTTTTGACTTCAGTCTTTTGGCATTAGAGAGTTAATACACTGTCTGAACTACTTTTCACTGAATAGAAAACCCATTAGCTAGTATATATCTTATGTTCTGTGTGTGCTGTGTAATAGCTGTGCTGTTATATAACAATGCTGTATGTATTTCTTATGTTGATTGCATTAACTTGTTATTTGTAGCTTCATTTCCCTGATGGCCGGTCATACCTTAAAAGAGATAATTTTAGAATGACCTAGGTGTAAGGTAAAGAAACACTAAGTAAGTAAGTTAAATACATCTAGAATAAGGCAGAGTTCCAGTGAAAATGAAATGCATGTGTTTCTTGATGGTGGCATAAGTATCCTCATATATCTGACAAATGGAATCCTGCACTTTAACCCATTCCCTCCATGCGACTCTAAATTGTGGGTTTAAATGTGGCATATGTGCCTGGATTAACAGCCACATTTATATAATCTCATAAAGTTATGTCACCATGGAATGTCTCTGTTTACATCTCTTAGCCCCCTAGTATATTTTGCTAGAGTAACTGGTAAAAGATTAAGGTACAAAATGTTGCAAGCCTTGTATTAAACATTGCCAGGAAAACATATACTTTATATGTCGGGAAGTGAGGGACCATTTCTAAAGCCATTTCTAAAGGAGACCAAATAATCTGAATTGAAAATAGTTGTAGTATATGGTGCTCAGTGGTTACACTCCAATATTGCAAAAAAGACA
Source organism: Protopterus annectens (assembly GCF_019279795.1). Taxonomy (NCBI): domain Eukaryota; kingdom Metazoa; phylum Chordata; order Ceratodontiformes; family Protopteridae; genus Protopterus; species Protopterus annectens. Next base: position 562,075,656 of record NC_056728.1, on the reverse strand, counting down.
AAATAGTTAAGGGCTTCTGTTGTGCAAGTTACGATCTTATCAATTGCAAGGTACAGTATCATGCTAGGCAGTAAATCTTGCCAGTACTGACCAGCAAACAACAGCGGCAGAATTAAATACATTTTCCTTTCTGCCTGCTATGCCAATAGTGTGTCCCTGACTTTCTTTCCCTACAGTAAGACATGTTACACTGTCTTTTTTGACAGTTCTTGCTAAGTGCTTTGTCTGAAAGCTGGCAGAATATTTCAATTTTTTTTTAAGTAGTAGTACATGGATCAGATGAAGCTCAATGCACTACCAAGAATTATGATCTTTTATCTCAAGGTCACATATTCATGTGTCACATTGCAGCGCAAGAAAGCTGTGCTTTAAGTGCTGTTTCCTGTAGTGCATCTTTAGCACAGGAATACAGTATAACTTGGGAAGGAGAAAATGCAGAGATAACTGTATCATTTATAAAAGTATGAATAGTTTGTCTAGAGATCAAGTTCAGTCAAATAATTTAATCGAGTCTCTGATTGTAACCCTCCATTATATGTTCTCGACATATTTGCCAAGATTCACCTCTCGAACTTCACTTTTGAAGTGAATTTCTTAGTATCCGTCTCAAACATATAATACCATGGTTACGATCAGAGATTTGATCATAATCCTTTATGTTTTATTTGGTGATAGGAAATTAGCATGTAGTAGAAACAAAAGTTAATATATTATGAGAAAATAAACGTGAGTTCTTCTTTTTAGCCTCATGTTGTTGCTCTGTAGCCTTGTGGCAGAAACCATAGCTGAATGCATTGCTTTCTTACTGTGCATTGTGATGGCATGCAAGTTGAACCTTTTATCTCAAGGTCACATATTCATGTGTCACATTGCAGCGCAAGAAAGCTGTGCTTTAAGTGCTGTTTCCTGTAGTGCATCTTTAGCACAGGAATACAGTATAACTTGGGAAGGAGAAAATGCAGAGATAACTGTATCATTTATAAAAGTATGAATAGTTTGTCTAGAGATCAAGTTCAGTCAAATAATTTAATCGAGTCTCTGATTGTAACCCTCCATTATATGTTCTCGACATATTTGCCAAGATTCACCTCTCGAACTTCACTTTTGAAGTGAATTTCTTAGTATCCGTCTCAAACATATAATACCATGGTTACGATCAGAGATTTGATCATAATCCTCTATGTTTTATTTGGTGATAGGAAATTAGCATATAGTAGAAACAAAAGTTAATATATTATGTGAACAGTAAGAATACAAGGCCCTCTCCTTCCAGAGCTCATACTGGTAGTGTACGTCTCTAGAAGTTACCTTTTGAATTTTGAATGCTGAGGTTCTGCTTAGGTAATTTGTTGTCTTGTGACAAGGCTGTTATGAAGATGCCAAATAAGTGAAGTTGGTTTATGAGAACTAAGTGTTTTAAAGTATCAAAGATCCTCTTTATGTAAACAAGTACTACCCCTGTTAATTTGCTTTTGTCTGGTGATGTTAAGGGAAGGATTTATTCATAGTTTATCTGTGTTCTGATTGTGAAGGAGAAGATGAGCTTTAGATGTTAAGGTTGAAGGTTATTTACATGCATAGCTCTAGATCAAGAAAAGCCAAGTGTAATGTTCTAGAAGACTTGCTGAACAATCTGTTAAGCCAGAATGTACAACTTATTATACTTAGAATCACCAGCTAAGTGCACTCTGTAGTAGCTGAGGGTTATGACATATTATTCTGAGAATGTTACACTGATATTTCAAATGGCTTCAGGAGTGTATCTGTTTTTTTTTCACTTGACCCATCAGCTAGTTACTGTACCCATATTGTGCCCTGACAAGAAAAGGAACCTGGAGCCTCAGCAATTTCTTTCTCTCCCACTGTAGCCATAAGCCTACTTAATGTCTGAACTGCAACCTTACTCATATCTTTGCTGTATCAAAACATCCTAGTTACTACTGCTCAAGATTATTAAACCACTTAAAAGTTCATAGTGATATGAGTCAACACTAAAAGGATGAACAGATATAAACAAACATAAAAGGGTAATCGCCAAGTGTAGTACCTCACAGGCGGTTCTGCACAGGTTAGGGCGTGTCCACAGTGACTGGCAGGTTGTCGTACATCTGATTGACATATGTTACAAAAACACCCTCGGATATTACACGTTTTCCATCTGCTCATCTTTGCGTATTCTTGCCACCACTTCCATCTTTTTCATTCTTATTAGTACCACCAAACCTTAAAAGTCCAATTCACACCAAACTATGAAAACAATCCTCCTTGCTGCACAACTTTTCCATTTTCACACCAAACTATGAAAACAAAAACGTCCTCATTCCCCTCTTAAAAATTTGCCTGCAAGTATCCTCCTTGCTGCACAACTTTTCCATTTTCTCCGTTAATGTTATTAACGTGAATAAGTGTGGAATAAATAGCAACACACTGTACCAGCATAATGTCACTCACACACAATTACGTTGCCCTGCTGTAAGCAAG